>NC_142249.1:22845887-23147553 GCF_052056855.1 Sturnus vulgaris | reverse complement strand
TTCTAATTGCTACTCAGTTTATTTTTGACAAGTCACTTTGTTCCTTCCATATCTTACAACTTTCTACAAAGTTATATTTTTAGTCGCCTTTTTATTCCCATCTGTACGTTTTCTGGTTAATCTAAAAAAACAGAAAAGTTTATGTATAATGTCTGTGCTAACAACATATGTATCCTTCTCAGATTTTTACTGTAAGATTGTTTTCCAGTAAGCAGTTTGTCTCTCCTCCAAGACACTTGACTGAATTCAGCTGTGAAGCAAAAGAAAAATCATATGCAAACTTTTTAGCAATTTGCATCTCAATATCACAAAATCCTGGCCTTAAAAAATGCATCCTTGCTGTGTTCTCCCGTATAACTCAATATTGCTTTAAAAGTGATGTTACTTTGACCTGCTGATGAATCTATTTGTATCCCCATTAGCATCACTTTTTACTGTCATAAACGTGCATTCTTTTTCTCTGCCTCTTGAAACAGAGGCAAGTTTTTGGTCTTTTCCTGTCTACTTACCAGTCAGGGTTCACTGATTAATACTGGTAACTTTTAAAATGTTTAAATGGGTTGCTCTTTCAAATGTTTTGGAGAAGTTCCTGCAAATGTATTCAAATTTTATCTTTTAAAACTTGCCTTTGTCATTATGTGTATAAAATTGTCAGTTGCAGTGCAAAAATAACTGTTACAAGATGACAAATGGTACCTCTTTGTTTCTCTGCAATGCTAGGTCTTTGAATCCATCCTTGCTTCCTGTTTGACATTTAAGATACTCAGCTTCTAAGATTATATATCAGTTTATATATAGCTTTTAAGGCTGTAAATGCTGTCATTGTGATATACTAATTTAAGGCATCTCGCAAGGTTTGTGGGGAAATTAGCATTTTTTAATTAGATTAGCTTCTACAGCTAGAAAAGTAGGCAGGCTTTTGTGTCTCTGACCCCTTTCTCATGTCCTCAAAGGGTTTGGTTTTCCTACTTATCTCAGTTTGTCTACTTCAAGATACTGCTGTTCTCTACAAACTGCCTATGTCATTGCTTGACACACTGAATGTCACGACAAGGCTGGCAGTTGCTGATCTAGGTCTGTTCCTGTGTGACTATGATCATAAAGCAATTTTTGAGTTGTTTTCAATTTTGCAACTACAGAAAAGAATATGAAGATCATCACAGAACATGTACCAATTTGCTGTTGTAAGTATGTAGCAAGCTAAATGTGACAGCTTTTCAGGAATTCTCACCGTGCTGGAGATAATAAGAAAAACTACAGGATACAGGCTGCACAGTTATGAACTCATTGCCATTGTAAATGACACAGAATATGTTTTCTGAATGGAAATGGGCCACTCCTGTCTCTCAATCCAAGACATCCAGGGCAGTGAAAATGTCTTTTGCTCTGAAAAAGTAGAACATTTGGCACTGGCAAATCTTTGTATTTCTTGAAATCTTAAATGGCTGAAGTCTGCATTTGCAATCCTGTATCCTAGAGCCTCTGTAAGTGGACATAGGGCAGGAGAGCAATTCCAGACCAGCAGCTAGAACAGTGCTGAAATCTGTCACTGAAATCTGCCCACCCCAGAAGATGGAAAGAGGGAATCAAGGATCTTGACTTCCTGCTCTTCAGTCACAAAACTGGTGAGTTCCCCTCAGCTTGGAGCTGTTGATGTGGTAGAAGTCTGTTAACAGCAAATGACAGCTGGTGCTGTCAGCTTGCACCTTTGCTGTGACCTGGAAGGTCAGAACAGACACACTGACTACACTGTTTCTAAATATCTGACAAGCCTAGTATTATCTCAACTTAATATAGCAGAAATAAACATGGTCTTCATGTTCCTAAAAGGGAAAATATTATGATGGAAACAATATTATTTTCAGTGCCTAAAGATGTTAGGCCAAAAGAAGTAATCCCTTTGAGAAGTCACAATCATTGCAGGGATGCCAAAAACCTCACTGAGTTGGTAATTGCTTCTTTTCTGCAACACAGGAAACTGTTAGATGATGCAACTTTATATCAGGTGGTATCAGCAGTCTTTATGGTTTTGTCTGTAATTGATGATCCTAATGCAAAGTATTTTAATGTAATCCTGGTTGAAAGTTTAATTTATTTTTTTAAGATGTTCACTGGAAAATATGTTGAATAATGATTTCAAAAGGGTTAAAAAAATCCTTCTCTGCAAGTGCACCAACACAAGAGGCTGCAGTCTTTAGGGACTGTAGTCTGACATCCTCAACCCTTGGCTATTGTACTGCTGTCAGGGTGATAAGTGTGTCTACTTAATATTGTGAACAAAAAATCTAAGTGAAACATTTAAGTTCTGCAGCTGGTAGTTTTCAAGCAGTTTAATTTAAAAAAAAAATCATGACAGTTTCTGAAATGCTGAAATCTTGAAAGATATTTAAGCTATAAAAATACTCTAATTAAAGCCTTTATTTAGTTCTGATTCCTTTTAGGTACAAGTCTAAGATAAAATAGTCACTCAATAACTACTTCTGCAAAAGAACTTCCAAAATTTGATCATGTTGCAGTAATGTTGGTCCTTGCACAGTCTCAGGGCACATAGCTACTATGCTTAACCCTTTATGCTCTTGAAAAGTTGGACCAAAACCACAGTGTTTTGAACTTTGAACACCAGCTGAAAGCAGTGTAATCAAATTATAAATCAGTCTATTTTGATCTCTGAAGTTATACCAGACCGTCCTGGAATTGTCCACTGATTTGCTAATATGAATGTGGTTATTTAAACACTGCTATCCATCTTCTTTCTCTATGAAAGAAATTGCAGTCAGTGTTCCTTAGATATTTCTGAATTGAACTGGCTTACTTTCATAGACTAGAATCATAGACTTAGGTTGGAAGGGACCCTAAAGATCATCTAATTCAAAGCCCTCTGCCATGGACAGGGATGTTACCTGCTTAGAACAGATGGCTCAAAGCCCCATCCAACCATCCTTAAGCACTTCCAAGAAAGGGACATCCACAACTTCTCTGGGCAGCCAGTACCTCACTGCCCTCTGACTAAAGAATTTCTTCCTAATATGTAATCTAAATCTCCCCTGTTCTAGTTTAAAACAGTTTCCCCTTGCCCTATCACTATCTGTCTATGTAAAAAATGAGCCTCTCTCTTTTTATAAGCCCCTTTTAAGTACTGGACAGCCACAATGAGATCTTCCTGAAGTCATCTCTTCTCCAGACTGAGCAGCCCCAACTCTCTCAGCCTGTCCTCACAGGAGATGTTCTCCAGCCCTCTGATGATCTTTGTGGCTCTCCTCAGGACCTGCTGTAACAGGTCTGTGTCCTTCTTGTGCTGAGGACCCCAGAGCTGCCCTTAGTTCCACAGATGGACTCTTCTGACACTAGAGGGGCAGAATCAGTTCCTTTGACCTGCTGGCCACTCCTCTTTTGGTGCACTTGGATTTCTGGCCTGTGAGTGCATACTGCTGGCTCGTGTACTTTCTGAAACCTTAGAATGTTACAATGACATAGTAAAAAGTTTGTTGTAAAAGTACAGCAGTTCAGTTTCAGTTTCCTTGATGGAAATTGCATAGAGATGCTAGGAAAATTATTTTGGATACTAAAATATATTAAAAGATTTTTCATTTAATTTCTTTAACACTGATGTTAGAGCAAGTGAAATCATTGTGTTTTTAGGGTAGGAGAAGAGAAATTACTGGCAAGACTTTTACTTTATTAATGTAGGCTGCTGCCATGGAACATCTAGGGGACAGTGGGGTCTGGAGAGGAATTGTGTTGTGTTGTGCCAGTAGAGAAAAATCAGCATAAACAATAAAATTCCCATTGCTGTGCTGATTTTATCACTGATGCTGGAAGACAAACAAAGAAGTAAATAAAAATTATTTTCTAGCTCTCTTGGATACACAAGAAATCAATGCTGGCCAAATGGAAATGGACAGAATTATTAAAAAAGAATCAATTTCTATTTTTTAAAGGTTATTTGAAACAGTGAAAAGCTACCTTACAACCTAGAAGTGTTTTTTCAAGCTTTAAATGACTGTGTTGTATGTGGGATTTACAAAGGTGGGAAGAAGTGTTGTGGCAGATTCACTTCCTGTGGAATGAGATCCTAAGCTGATGTTCAGTAGTTCTAGGCAGGAACCTTTTATTTTAGAATTTAGAATCTTCTTGTCTATTAGACTGAAAGTCCACTATGTAACATTACGTAGTTTTTCCTAAGTTGTATGTTGAAAATGTCTCGTACTTGAAGTTGGAATGCTTCATAAACTAACTGCTGTAAAATGTAAAAACATATTTACATTGCTGCTTAGATATGTCTGTGTATCTGGTATATTTTCACATCTATCTCTGCTCAAAATACTTGTTTTTATGGTAGATTGGAACAAATTAGAAGATTGTAGCAATAAAAATATATCTTTCTGTGGAAGATGAAAACTAAAGAGCTTGTCTTCTTCACTGTGGAAGTTGAGAAAACAAAGAATGAGGTAATGTTGTTGGTTTAGCAACAATGGTGCTTTAGGAAGGTCTGTTGATGACAAGTCCAGTAAGGAAAGACTCTGCTTCCATCTGGATTTTCTTCCTGTTCCAACTGCATTGACTCAGTAAACTTCTTTTTGATTTACTATGGTACATCAAAGGGAACTAGAAGAACCAAATAGTTGGAGAGAGAAAATATTAGCTATCATGCTTGCTTCAAATATCTCCTAATTTTATTGAATTTTAAATGTTTTCTGGTCAACAGCCAAGTG
Source organism: Sturnus vulgaris (assembly GCF_052056855.1). NCBI lineage: Eukaryota > Metazoa > Chordata > Aves > Passeriformes > Sturnidae > Sturnus > Sturnus vulgaris. The sequence continues at coordinate 23,142,841 of NC_142249.1, read as the reverse complement.
AAATTTTTAAGTTGGAAAATGATACTATGATACTTGCTTAGTGACCAAGCAAGGAAAATTTCAGTTAATTTTAAGCAAAAGGCACCTCTGTTTCTTCTGTTTATGTCTTACAATTTCTAACCACACCGAGCATAGCTCTGTGTAGTTCTGAATTACTCCTCAGCATGGATCGTGTTGGAATGTCTGAGGTGTCATGGGAACTGGATGGAGAAAAGCTGGCTTATGAAGCCATACCAGACAGCACAGGCAATTTCTCTTCAAATATCTGCCTTCTAAGTCTTTATTTTTTTATTTTTTATTTTTTTTACTTTGCTCTTTCGAATAGAACTTACTTTGTTTTATTTGAAAGAATCCGTGCTCTTCTAGCATTTTGAATGATGGCTGTATCAAGCATTACATTATTAATTATTTGCTTTGATTGTTCACATCATCTGAAGCAATAGCAGTCAAGAGATTCTTTTGCTACTTGGCTATACACCTCTCAGTACACTAGTTTGCCTGCCAAAGTTAGTATTTCTTTGATTTTGGTAGTTAACCATCAGTTTTGAGAAAGGTTGTGAAAGGAGAAAGAAGCTCTGTATGTTTACTGCAGAGGAATATTATTGTGTACAGTAGCTCTTCTAAAGCATAATATTTCTCAGCAATGTTTTCTGAAAGGAAGTGTGCTCTCCTCTGGGATATCAGCCTGGAATAGATTAATTTTATCTTGGAAAAATGTAGTTTATGTAAGATGTAGCAAGAATGTATCTTCAAAAATGAGGGTTTTTTCACGACTTGTGCTAAAAATCATCAGGAAGGGATATGCTGTGCTATATCCCACAGTATGTGTAAAGAGGATTCCATCTTACTCTATGCTACTTTTTTATCCCATGATTTAAAAACTTGCCTCTAGTCAAGCAGATATTAAGAGTCAGAAAAAAAGCCACCTATAGATGGTGTCCTTCAAATTGGCATGGCAGGGGTTAGGGTGCTGGAAGTAGGAGTGAAGGACAGGCACTGGCAGCTTTACACTGACATGCCAGGAGTCACTGTGTGAAGTTTGGTGATGGGATTGCTAGAGTGCCAGAAATCAGAACAGCTGCTCACAGGCCTGCCCCTCACTTATAAGCTGCTTTCTCCATCTGTCTGTTGATCTGAGGATATCACCTTTCAAATAGATTTTGTCTATTTCCATTCATTTCACTAACTAGACTCTTATTACAAAACATGGTTGTATTTTTTTGTTGAGAATGCCATTTATGAATGAGTGATATTTTCATATTTGTGCAGTTCAGGAACCAAAAGAATGTCATTCCTCCTGTCATGGCAGGCTATGGAAATCTATCAAGCCCCAGTATTTGGAACTGAATAGTTAACGTGACACTGCTTGAAGATGGTTTAGCTGTGACTCATCTAGAGAAAGCTAGACATTTGGGGCCAGGGTGAGAAAATTTATTTAACTTATACTTGATCTAGAAAGAAATATGTAGAATTTATACTTAAGATTATCCTACCTATCCAATGTTAATGATAACTTTAGGTTAGTTAATATTTACACTGTTTTCTCTTAGGTGATTACTTTTAACTCTGTAGACCTTCTGTAATGGCACAGTCCCTTGGGAAGTTTGCAGCTATACCTCATCCCAAATTCAATTTAGAGGAGTTTGCATGGGCAGAGTTTATAGATCTTACTGAAGAAGCGACCACAAATCATCTATTTCCAAGCCTGAAAGACAGTGCTGAGGCATTTAGAGCTGCTGCTGCTGTAGCTCATAAATTGCAAGCCATGGCATACAAACCATGCTGTTTGTAAGAGCTGGAGTAGAGCATACATGGTCCACTGAATATATTTTATAAATCTTGAACTTCAAATCTTTTTTGTCACTAGAAGACTGTAAAAGTTTGAGCAAAACCCTCTGTTTACTTAACTGATATAGAAGTTATTATGTTTCTGTACTTGAAGAAACCAGACCTCTTGCATTTTATTGCAAGGTACAGGATTTCAACCTTTAAAATAGCAAGGCATTGAATGCAAGTTGTCCCTTTATTGTTTCATGAAATTGATCAGTGAGTGCTCTTCCCATAATTGTTTTGATTCTCAGGTGATTCATCCAACTGTGGTACAGGATACTGAACAGCAGATTAAGTTTGATACCCAACGAAATAATGTAGTTGTATTAGGTGGAAATGATTTGAAGTTCAAATCATGGGCTTAGTCTGGTTTGTGATATATGGCTGGTTTGGGGTTATTGTGGGTCTTTGGGTTTTTGTTTCGTTTTTTTTTGTTTTTAAATTCTGTCCAAGATATATATTTCAGTGCATATAACCTTTATAAAAGTACTCAAGTCTAAATGCATATAGAGTAGAATAAACCAGGACTTATAAAATTATCACTTATTAATGATGGTGATTACTCAGAGTCCAAATTTCCTTAGCCAGTTCACTTCTGCTGTAGCTTCTGTGAAATGGGAAAGCATAAGAATGTTCCTATTAATTGTTTTTCCTACAAAGTAGATGTGGGATCTGACAGTTTATCATTATTTACAGATGATCAGCAGGTTCTTGATTCTGTTTCCATTTGGATTCACAAAGAATTTGAGAAAAGAGAGCCCTTGCTTACCTTGACTCCCATGGGAGACCCTGAGTGGAAGAGACTGTTAAGCATTTGTATTCTCCCACTGTTGTTTCAAGGAGAGGTGAATTTGGATTCTCTTGAAGAAATCCTGACTGTTACAGGAGGTGTATCAGGAAGTATTGTCTCATTTGAACCTCTTCCTTTTGTGGAGTGACAAGGGAGGCCTAGGTTTTGGTTCCTGTGAATCTCTTGGGTGATCTACAATCCCTTTTTTGGTGGCAAAAATGCCCTTCCTCAGTAGTATGTTTGGGCAGAAATTAAGCAATGTGGCTCTGACAAATATTTCCTTCTATTTGTGAGAAGAGAGGATGGGATGGAATACAATTCAGTTACCTAAAAATGTCAAGTTATATTTAGGAAATTCAAAATTTCCACTATGGAGGATTGAAGCTTCCCTCCCTCCCCCCACCAGCCTTGAAGAAGTGATTAACCAAGGGTGCCTCTCAGCATGGAGACTGCTTGCTGCTATTGCCTCCTGCAGAAACAACTCTTTGCTGCTAACTGGTTTAACTGTATCATGTCCTTGAACATGTTTCCCTGTAACCACCTTTCAGGATTTGAGGAGTGTTCCATAGTGTATATAACAACACACAGAAAAATGTGACAAGAGTAGTCTTTTCCTGACCAGTTTTTGTTCTTTCTGTCTGTCAAACGTTTGGGTTTTCTTTTTTCCCCTAGTGCTACTGCAGCAAAAATGCCTGCCTTTTGTTTATGTCTTCCTACATGAGCATCGTGACATCATCAGTGGTATCGCCAGGGGAAAAAAATACGCATAGCTGTAGCTAAACCAGCTGTTCGTTAGCAATCCTTCCAGTCTGCTTTCATTTCTTCTCATTAGTGCACACACAGTAGTGTTTCCTGCCTGAGAGACATGGAAGGTTCTCAGCCACAAAACATCTGCTCGGACCGTGTCTTTGGGTGGATGAAAATGGTGGCGCTTCAAAATACACTCATTCTTGATAATGGCATTTTTAAAAAACTGAAATGAATGTGAGAGCATAGAAGATACTCATTACTGGATTGAGCTGTGGGTAATTCTGAATCCTTTACTGTCTTGTATAATTCAGTGCAATCATAGAGACTGCATATCAACTGTTACAAAACCTTAATAATACAAACGGAGCAAGATGCCAAGAACAATAAAGAAATGAGTTTTGTCATTGATTTGCATGATGACACGGTAAGGCGAAAGAATCTGTTTGTCATGCTTGTCCCTTCTTCCATGCAAATCAGCAGCAAAACTTCCACTGACTTTGATAGGACCAGAATAATGCCAACATGAGGTACAAGCTGTCATTTATTCTAATGAGAGAGATCTTAAATAGAATAAGGAGGTATTTCATCTGTGGAATGTTAATGAGAAAACAGTTTCTTTTGCTATCTCATGTTATCAAAATGCTCTGAATTATTCTAGAGATAATTGACTGTTTTGTAGAATAGCTGCATCTTTACAATGTTAATATTATGGATAATTGCGTGTTCGGAATGAGCTTTCAGAGTAGAGGAGAGAGATGTTCATTTATTATCACTAGCTGTTTGTAGAAAGCTAACTTTAAATTAAAATATTCAGGGAATTCACTCTGCAGTAGGAATCAAGTTATCTCCAAATATTCTAGTATGGAACCCTGATACTGATAATGGAGCAGTGAAAAAAATAATTAATATTTACGTTTTTCTGTAAGGGCTTTTGTAATTTGAATTTAGATATTCATTTATTCTAAGATGAAATACTCAGGTTTTTTAACCATTATAACATGTTATTTAAATTTATAATTTTTTGTTTAAAATAAACAAGAAAAACCAAACCAACCAACCAACGCACGCATACACACACGAAAACAAACCTCTAAGCATCACCAACTATTACCAAGAAGAGATGAGACTTCATTGTATTACATAATTTGTCATTTGGATTTGAGAGTAATCCCTGCTCAAATGGCCAATTCTTATTCACCTGAGTAGCCTCACTGAAGCCAGCAAAACACATTTTACAACCAAAGATTACAGGATAATGCCCTTGACTGATGAGACAAATTTAAATTAAGGGGCTGTTTTTTAGGTACAGTTTTTCATTTGTAAGCTTGTCCTCCACATAAAGGCTAAACACTGGCAGATTAAGTGTTGGCAAAATATTACCTCTTTGGAATATTAATTTCAGTGTGTACTGTGTGCAGAGGGATGCAGACAATGCATAGCTTGTGCCACTCCCCGCAAGAAAAAATTACTTTTAACAAATCTCTTGAATTTCTTCTTGGACCATTGTTACAGTGGGAATGGTAATAATAATTAAAAAAAAAAAAAAAAAGTCGAGGAGATTTCCATAACAACTGCTGTCTTAATGAACTAAAAAATCCTTAGAATTTGTTATTCCTTCCTCATAGTAGACCTCAGCTGATAAAAATATCCGTAGCCGGTGAAATCAGTGGCATGCCTGGCTTTCTCAGACAAAACTCCCATGTGATCACACAGGCAGCCTCAGTGAGCCCGAAGCTGCTCAGCAAGCAGTAGGTAATGAGTCTTTGTGCAGAGTGAAGCTCTTGTAGCTGAACAATAAAGCATATGGTACCAGCAATAAAACACAGTGCTGGGAAATTCAAGAAGATTCTGCTGCAAGTGGGAAGACAGTGAATATGTCAAACGTTATAAAATGACGATCAATCTGGTTTGGGTCCTAATTAATAAAAACAGTGCATGGATTGGAAAAACAACAATTTGAACAGGTCAGTTGTTTTATAGATTCTTCACACACTTCAGTGTTTTAAATATAAATGGGGTTTTTGCTATTTCTTTATTGTTAATAAAGCCAGGTTTTTTCATTTTGTAAGGTGGGATTGGAAGGATGCACATTAGTGTAATACCAAGCTAAATAAATTGTGTAAGTTCTGTGATCAAATTCATTGCAAAAATGTTTTTACCGTTATTCCTATGCAATTCAAACTTCAATTGTGCATGAAAAATGGGATAGCAAGCAAAATTAAATTTATGCTAGGTGGATCATTTACCAATATCATAAAATATTTAGTAACAACAATCTATTACTCTGCTATGTATTCGAGACTAATTCTTTCTCAGTAGGAGATCTGTAGTGTTTGTGTTTGTTTAAAATAATGTAACATTACAGCATATCTAACAGTGCACTTACAAGGGTTTTTTTCCTCCACATTCTTCTTGGAAATTTTTGGAAATGGTGTTTAGTGTTATTTTTAATGCGATTGTATACACATGGGAGTGATACATTATAACCCTCTGCATGCATTTCACTCTAATATTCACGCGAAATATGGTATTATTTTTCGAGTAATTATTTATCACAGCAGTTCTTAGTTAATTATACATAATTATGTTATTTTTTGAAAACTGCTCCCAAAGATTTCTGTGGCCTGTGTCTTAGAGAGGACAGACGTGCAAAGTCTCGGTGGTTTCACATCATGTAGAAATTAACCATGTGAAAGTTTTAATCCTTAAATCTCTTTACGGTATTGGGTTTGAGGGTTTTTTCCGTTCTTTTCTGAGTGAAGATCGTAAATTAGATATACTGAATTTTGGGGAGTATTTCAGCAGGACGGAGATGGAGCCCTTGAAAAGCGATTGGGGAAATAAAGAACAAAACTCGAAATGCAGAGAACAGTATCTCTTTTCATGTGTACTTATGGTTTCGGGGGAGAAACGCGCTTTATAAATAGCACGTTTATTCCGCGGCTGCGGCCGTGCGGGAGGCGCAGGGCCCGGCGCTGCGCAGCCGGGGCTGGAGCGCTGCGCTCCGCTCCGTCCGCAACGTTGGCTTTGTGCGGGGCTGCGCGCACGGCGAGCCCGCGCCTGTCATTACAGCAAGGCAGGAGGGGAAGGAAGCCCGGGCTCCGGCCGCAGGGCCGGGGCGGGGGGAGCGGGTCTCCCAGGAAACCGCCGCGGCGGGCGGGGGGCGCGGGCGCTGCCGCCCGGCTCCGGCGGGCCCGGGCGAGGGGCGGGGGGGCGTGCCCAGCATGCCCCGCGGCGGGGCGGGGCCGGGCCATGCAAATGCGGGGGCGGGGCGGAGGGGCGCGGGCAGGTACGGCGGGGTGGGTGGACTGTGCCCCCGTATTGTGCCTTCCCGTATTGTGCCCCCCCCTCCGTATTGTGTCCCCCCCGCTCCTGGAGCGTGACCCGGACACGGAGCCCGGGCGGGGCCGCGGCTGGGACCGTCGGAAATGTGCTTTGGCTCTAAGGGTATCATTTACCACTTGTAAATATTGCTGATACCTAAGAGAAGGTGCTTTGCAGTCCGTGCTTTAAAAGGTAATTTTATATTGCAATCCTGGTACAGCATGGCATCTCAGAACGCAGGCCTGTTTGTGTTTTAGACAGTAAATCAGAAAGGATATGTAAAAATACTTTTTCACCATACTTACGTGCAGCTATTAATTTATTTAACAGAGAACGCTGGTAATATCGCAGTAACACCTGCAGTATGTACCATAAGATTGGATGAGATAACACTGAACATGTCACTCTATGCTAATTTAAATGGGGAAAATACAGCAGTATACAGTCATGCAATTATCATATAATTACTATATTCGTCTAAAATGAGTACAGTGGATTTTAAATTTAAATTTATGAGGCAGTTAGGTACTTACAGTAAGTGCATACAGAGATAAAATGAACAGCGTGCAGTAAAATAACAATAGGAGCGTCCCTGCAGAACAGCATTCCCACTGTTACAGTGGAGTCACAACTTTGAAATACACCTGACTTGTCTACTTATGTAGGAAGGAAACAGCCTGTGGAGCAGGCTCTTCATATTCTAAAACACTCCCAATATCAAGTTTTCTAAGAAAGCTTAAAGAAAAAATTCCTGAAGCAAAAAGATGTTCTGTGTTGCTACCAAGTTATGGTAATTTTAAGGCACACTTTTCTTTAGCCTTTCTAGACTCTGCTGAAAGTGTGGTTTATGTAAAAATTTTATGCTGCAATTTGAATGGTGGCTGTTGAGTCTCTTTAAGAGACTCATAATTAATCTTAAATAGCACCAAGTCTTTATGTAGTTATCCAGCATTTTGGAGACAGAGACATGATTTTGATCTCTCATGTTACTGAAGTTCTGTGTTAATTATACTGTCTTAATTTACTTCTGGATCTGAGGAGCCCAAATCTGGTGTGCAATATTTTGGTTTGAGGATGCAGTGTTTGCTTTATATCTTATGTTTTTTGGTCTCCTTTTTTTATCAGAAAGAATAATTTGCATTTATTGTAAAACAACTTGCTTTGGATAGATGCAATAGTTGACTAAATGAAGTTTAATATAAATTGAAGACATGTAAGTCATGGCTAAGAGTATACAGTGTCAAATGTTTAGAAACTATTTCAAAGCTTAAGTATTTTCCCTGAGATAGCAACAGATGAATGTCTCATCTAAAACTTTTATTTGCTCTTAAAATGTACTTCTAGTAACTGAACCTTGAGGTTTAGCATTGTTTTCCCTTTGAACAAGCAGGTGGGAAGTCAGGCTGAAGCAAGGCAGCTATAACATATTGCAGCATTGGAAAAGATGTCTTAAAGATAAACTTACATGCGGTCTGTCAGTATCTCATTTTGCCTTGCTCTGAGCCAGATATGATGCTGAGGGTAACTGGATTATAGATGTGCCCTTTCCTCAATAAAATATCCCCAAACACCATCACATCTTGAAAATGCTGATACCATTTGAAGTCCTACCACTGACTTTTGATCACTGCTGCTCCATTGCTCTTTTACAGGCTTTTTTTGACCCTGGAAAGGGGATCGAGTGTAGACAAAAGACAGATACAACTCATTTGCAAATGTACAGAAGCCGAAAATATTTACTAGGTTAAAACAGCTCAAGGATAAATAGCATGTCTTTAATTTCTCTATCTCTCCACGGATATGAATAGAATATTCTAATGAAACTTGTGAAAAATGGGAGATGCGAGTGATTGATATAAAAACAATAAAAAACAAACTGGAAAATTGTGGCCTTTTTCTTCCCTCACATTTGCATATAATTCTCTTCTGTAGCTCCCTATCTCTAGTCTTATTCCCCACCCTACAAAAGAGGTTTGCATTTTTAGCACCTCTCCTTCAGTTTTCCATCACTTCATATAATTTTTCCACAAATAAATAGGGAAAATGGGAAAAGGAGTAAAAGCTTGTATTGCCATAACAATTTGATGGAAAATACACTTAATATGTGTAACTGGACAACTTACATACTGTGGATTTAAGGATAAAAGGAAGAGGAACTGCTTGAGTTTTTTTAAGGTGTTTTTTTTATGCTTAAATGCAAAAATATAAGCAAGGATACTTCTTTAAAACTAGCATCCAAATGCATTTGACAATTTGCATTCAGGCTTTCGGATAAAAAGATGCATGGCTTTTGTTTAGTACTTCATAAATAATTTCATGGAATGTATAACTTGAAGTCCTGATTGATTTTGGGCTGGTTTGTATCCTGCTCTTTCATAAGCGGTAGGGATTTGCATATTTATGCCATTGTCTAATGTGAAGTAGGAAATGTGGGCTGCATAGTATGGAGCCTGACCCTCATCAGTCGTTCTGAGGGATACGGGCAGGAACACTACAACATCATTTACTGACTGTAGCTTCACCATCTCACGGAGCTGTTGGATTTTGATGAGGAAATGCAAGCAGTGATATCGTTGTGTATGGAAGGCTGCAGAGCAAATAAGCCTTTGTGGTATATGTAGCTCTCATTAGCATGCTGCCCCTTCATTACATTTATTTATTCAATTCTGGCAAATCATTTCTGTGCATGCCTGTAAGTGAGTGATATTTTTGGTCTGTGCTGCTGGGGGGATAAAGGCAGCGTGCAGAGCCCGAGCTGCGGCCGCGCTGTGCCTGCGCCGTGTCGGCACCGCCACGGGCTCTGCAGGGCCAGGGCTCACACTGGCCCAGCCCTGCTGGGCATCCCAGCTCGGGGAACGATGGGGAGGAATGGGGAAGAAGGGGAAGAAGGCTTCCCTTTCAAACACATCTCCCCGGGCTGCTGGGAGTGCGGTCAGGGCTGTGTGATGTCTGTGGCACCTGAGGCGCACCTGGCTGATCCTTCGGGGATGATGAAATAGACTGACCTGGTGGTGCCTTCAGGAGCAGGTTGGGTTTTTTGAATAGGGATATGAATTTGATGATGAAATGCTCAGTGATTTAAAATCTGTTCTTTGTCACTATTGAACAAAGTCTGTTTTCAGTGTATCGTGAATATGTTAAAACGGAAGCTGGATTGCAAATGTTTTTAGTTGCACTTCCTAAGCGATAGCCATCTCTAGTAAATGCCATTTGTGTGGGGGTGATGGGGTAAACAAGAAAACCTTGAAAGCCACAATATGTATTTGTTAATTGTTTTTATTGTGGACAACAAATGGTAGTACTGCTTACTTCCAACTGTGAAGCTGAGCAGGCTATTCTCAAGCAAACATTTTTGTTTAATAAATACTGTATTTTAGGGGCGGGGAGGGAAACCCCACGACTCAGAAGGGAATTGACTCTCAGAGTTGCCATTGTTTTGCTCTCTTGTTGTACCAGACTCTTTATTGAAGCATTCACTTTCAGAGTAGCCAGAGGTTTAACTTTGTAGCTTTCAATTAAGTTGCTCGGTTGTTTACTATTATGCCCTTCTCACCCACTCTTACTTCTAAACAAACATCTTTCAACAATAAAATAGAAAAGTGGAAATTGCACAGTATTAACCTTTTTAGCTCCTTTGGAAAAGACACAGTGATCAGAGATTTAATAAAGCAAAATATATGAAATAATAAAATAAAATCACCTCAGGTTGGAAGTGTAAGCCACATACCTCCACACCAGTGCTTTTCAGGAGAGTGTAGGGCAGATAATTAATTTTGTCCCAGCAGACTCCCCTGGCTGAAGTGGTGCTGAATGGTCAAAAGGTGCTTACAAGTCAGGCAATGAGATGGCAGTGGGCTCGCTGCTCAGCTTCTATTCATCACTGTCTCAGTGACAAGAGTGCCTTGGGAATTGGATGGGTACATACTTATTATTAGACTTCAGCTCTTCTGTCAGCTTTCTAGTGAAGTTTTCAGCTTTGAATTATAAAGTGAACTGAAAAGAATTCTTAGACGTGTTTATCAGTATACAAGTGACTACAGGCATAAACTCCCAATTTTCTTTAGTATGAAAAAAAGGTGAAGAGAGTCAAGACTCGATTTTAACACAATTGGGAATGTAATTTTAGATCAGTCTTACTGTGGTCTGCCGTGTTGTGTTGGCAGCATAGGTTGTTCCTTTGGGTGCCTTTGTGTTGATTATACACAGGTACACATGTACAGGTGAGTAAGGACCTATGGATAATTTTTGCTGGCCACAAATACAAAATTACTATTGGAAATTTTGCCTGTAATTGAATATGTGCTTTTAAAATCCGTTTTGAGGTTTTCAGTTACTGAAATTATGGAGAAGACTACCGGCTTACAGAGAAACATTTTAGTTAATTGATTACCCATATTTTGTCTGCCTTCATTAAAAAAAAAATCTCATTCTATGATACCATGGTCACTAAATCTGGGACTTTGAAATCTTAGTGTCGGTGATCTTTTTGACTAATTTCTTAAGGAAACTAAGTTTATGCAGTTGTGCTTTCTCTGTGGCTGTCATATTGTTCAATATGTCTACCATATTTTCCTAATTAGTTTTTTTAACCTGTTAGTTCATATCAGCTGAGCTTGAAGCAGAAGCAGTCAATCTTCTTCAAGTATTGTGCCAATGGGTGGTGAGAAGGGAAAGAGAGATTGCTAGTTCACACCAGTGAAAAACCATTTGCACTGTGACTAAGACCCTGATTATCAAAATAACCACATAGAGGAAAGCTTAAACATCATGACCCTGGGGAAGAGCATCAGTGAAGCAGCCCTCATACTGTGCCTTGAGTAATCCACCCAGAGGAGACAAATCCATAAATAATCAAGTTCTGCTGTTTTCTCAGATTTTTTCTTTTTCTGTAAACTTGAAATTCTACTCATTTTTAGCTGATAGCTGAGTAGCTTCTTTTTACCTTGTGCTCTTCTTAGAAGAGAAGGTGAATTGTCAATTCATTACATACGTGTCAGCGGCAGAAGAAAACTTCACAGTTGTGTTGTATGAATTCACTGTTTCCTGCATTCAGTAATTTGTTGTATATGTTATGGGGTTTTTTTGGTGAATTTCACTCATCAGTGTTTCATTATAGATATAATATTATTTCTAAAAATCTCCGTGTTTTTAAAAATAAATGTATTGGTTTTCAGAGTTGGATAGATACACCATTATGGTGCAAAGTCAAAAAGCAAATGCTAGAAACAAACAGCAATTTTGCATGTTTTATTTTTTTGTCATTTTTTTGTGGGCCTGAATACCTTCTTAGGATTATCTTGGGGGTGCATGAAAAATGTAGATTGTAACATTATATTTTGGTTGTGCATTGTCCTTGATCTAGATAATAATTCAAGCTTTCTATAGCCATAAAGCTATTTTTGAAGATAGTAATTTCAAAACATCACAGCCTTCCAGTAGATATTAATAATTTATATTTTCCAGTACAAATAGTTTTATTGACTTTATTCTCTAGGGAGAAAAATGCACTTAAACATATTTTTACTAATTTTGGCTTTAGTTGAGGCCAAGCCTTGAATGAAGTCATGATTTTAACTATCATGCCATGGAGCTACATAAATTTCATTGGTGGCAATTGAATGTTGGCTCCTGCTGACCAAAATTATTTTTGTTTTTAGGGGCCTCTTTTTAGTCTTCGTCAGATATTTCTGCTGACAAATATAATATGTTTTCTGGTATTTTCTCAGCTGTTTAGTTTCTACCATTTTCTTTCAGCTTTATAGTACTAAATAGCAACAGGGCTACCAGGGAAGCCAGTCTGTAACTTTACATGACTACTAATAGCTGTGCTAAATATTTACTTGGTGTCTTAAAAATGTGCACAGCACTGTGATTTTATTAGAGAATTGTGTTAATCATCTTCTTTCTAATGTCACCATTTATTAAAAAGTTAAAAACAAGCTGTTATGGGAGATTTTTATGTTTTTGGTGTTTTAAAAGAAAAGAGAGAAGGAAAAAAGGAAAAAATAAAAGCCCATCAGCCAGAAATCTTTCGATTGGTTGCTTATAAGTCGTTGGATGCAAAGAACCAAGATCATACCGTAAATTTTAAATGTCTTGTTACTGAAGTTGAAAGAATAGAATCTGATGTTGAAGTGTTAGGGCTCCACACTGTTTTTCGTGTGTCCCCTCACTGAACCTGGAGACTCCTGGAGCACCCAGATCTGTCAGTGCTTGCACAGGCATAGGAGAAGGTACTCCTGTAGCTGTGCCTTTTTTTGAGTGGATGTGACAAGGCAAAGGCATGAGGTTGGACAAAATCATCTGCCAAGCTGGAATGTGAGTGCTGAACTGAGGAAAGTTGAAACAGTGTCCATTAGGGAACGTGCTGAGCATGTCTATTGTATAACGCTGCAGCAGTACTGAAACGCAAATGGCTGCTGGCTGTGCACAGGCAGGTCTTTAATATCACAGGATTTGGTGCATGATAAGCCAAGACCCTTTTTCATGCCACCTCTGTGGTGAATATTTATTACCAATATTAGTTAAAGCATAGTAAACGTGTACATTAACTGTATATACATAATTAAATTTTACCAGCGTCTGACAAAAGAACGCCTATGTTAGAAGAGCAACTAAATTTGCAATTAAGAATATTTACTAAATAGCATATTTTTCCATCATATGACCCTCTAATGTGTATTTATTTTGATATCCAAAGCAATGTGTATTTACACTTCTGAGATGCCTGTTGAATCTAAAGATGTATTTCACGGGGGTGCTGCAGATGGTCTGTGTGAGGGCAGTGTTCTGCTCAAAAGCTGTGTATATTAGTACAGCTCATGTGCTTTTGCTGATTGTGCTGCTTGTTCAAAGTGAGCTGAGATAATGCAAAACCTTAGCTATAAGTTCAGATACATAGCAGAGATGAACACCTCTGAATGGTAACACTCAGCTTTGGGGACACCTGTATTTTTTTGTATCTGCTTTGTATATCTTCTCCTTTCTAGCTGCAGTGATTGTGACAGAGCATGGCTTCACTATTTCATTTATATTTATTTTAAATTGTGACGGAAATTTGAAACTCAGTATTTTTGTCTGAGTCCCACTTCTGTAGGAAAGGAATATTTTTATAACCTTTTGCTGCAATCCCTTCTCATGTTTTTTTTTCTTTCTCCAGTTTTGCCTGTTTCATTGTAGTGTTACTCAGTCTGTATTACCATTTTCAAAACCCGACTAATTTAGGCAATTTTTCATGTTTTTAGGCACATCTTTTGACATTTCTGAAAATGTCTCTACTAAGAATTTCAAGTCTTTTCAGTAATGTTCGTTGGAGTGAGAATGCTTTTCAACCACTGCAGTTGCAAAATTTTTAACTGTCATTGTTTTTTAACGCAGATAAAACACTTTATCTCTTTCTCCTTTTTAAATATTTTTGCCAAGTTCAGACATGTGGAACATACATGTAACTTGTAATGTAGACGAGAGAAAAGAGAGTGAGAGCAACTTTTTCATGTTCCCTCTCCAGAAGAACCCTTTTAGAGGTCAGAATAGCCAGCATAATTGATTCCTGCCAGAGGCAGTATGAATTTATATCTTTACCCTTGACTTGACTTTTAGCCTATATTTGTTTAGCCATTTAAATTGTTGTAGCTGTTTCTTTGGACCATGCCCTTGGCAGTCTCATTGTTGACATTTTCACAACACTTCCTCTGCATTTGAAGTCATAATGCCTGGAAGTATTTTTGAAAGAAAGCATGTAGGCTACAAGTAAATACTGTGTAACTCTAATCCCAAGGGTTAATGCTTTCCCAATCAAAGCAAGCATTGTGTAATATAAGGTGTACTTCCTCACAGGGAAGTTCTGACTAGATACTGAAATTGTAATTTTGGTGTTGCATTAGCTGGGATATGCAAACATAATGCTTTAAAGATGTAATTAGGGCTGTTTAGAGAGAAAAGTTGATTTTAAAGTGTCCAGATGAGAAATTAAAGGAATTCACTTGCCTTTTCTTGAAGGGGGGAATTTATTTTGAGAAAAATAATTTTTAAAATTAATGAGCCAAACGGTCATTCCCCCAGAGATCCTAGTATTTAATTCATCTGTTTAGTGAATCAAACATTTCCTTTTGGAGTGTTTAGAATTGATCAGAATCCCATTGTATTTGAAGACAAGGCAGAATTACAGGGTCAGCAAAGCTAGTTTTACTGATGCAGAGGTGCAAAGTATAGGGAGGAGTGCATGTTTCCTAGCAGTGTCAAGATGGCTGTAAAATTCCCTGTAGTTCCAATGGCTCTTTGAGCAGGAATGGTTTTTCTCTTGTACTGAGGTTTGGCTGTGGCCACTGAGGACTGCAGGTCTTTGCTTCTGAGCAAGGTTTCAGGATTAGCCTCTAAGTCACATCCCCTTACTGAAGTAAGAAGCAAGGCAGTTGGATGTTAGCTGCTTGAGAGAGAGAAATGTTTTAATCCCTAATGTCTGTGTGGTTGTCCTTCAGTGTGGAACCATAGCTCGTGCTGTTGGAGCTCCCTGTGCTCCACAGTCACAGCCCAGTGCCTGCTCCTGAAGGGAGGTAGTCAGACTTTCCCTTTCAAGAGCAGAGCATAGGTCACTCTTCCTCTACAGATCTGCTGCTGAGTGGGTCTCTTGTTAATGTACACAGCAGAACAGCTAAGAAACCCACCCATGTGCTGGAGAGCTGAGTTCTGTTGTGCACTTCTGCCTCTGAGCTATAGCTTAGTGGAGAGCATCTTAGTCCGTTGTTTAGGTGGAGACCATTTTGCTGTGTAGAAAATAATGCCAGGATTCATAGTCCAAAGAAGGTGGGCACAGGCAGCAGCCAAGTGCTGTATTTACCAGCCTTTGGGTACATAAACAATTGCTCAAGGGTTTGGGCCTAGCCCAGCCTTTTCTGTCCCTTTTCCTTCTCAACATGATTTGCACTCATAATAGATTTTCCTTTTGTTCTTCAACACCTTACTTGGAAGAACACAAAGTTTCAGGCTCCCAGGGAGACCTCAACAGGAACTTATTCAGACATCTCAAATCTCTGTAACTTTGGGTATGTGCAGAAGTGCCTTTATGCTAGGGGAACTTGAAAGTGAGACCCTGGAAAATCTCACATGACTTTGAAGAAGACAGTTTGGTGACAGATTGGCAGAGACTTCTAAGAGAGGGTTTTTGGTCTGAGGATGACCAATGAGAAAGATGTTGGAGTTATTTCAAGGTTTCTGGTTACTCCAGTGAAAGCAGCTGTTGCTCAGCCAACAGGCAGAAATCAGCCATTTCTATGTCCCTGTGCCCTTGCAAGGGGGAGACTGAGCAGGTGTAGCTGTGAGGTGCCAAAGTATGCTTGTTGAGATAGCACGTCACTCCCTCTGTTCTTGTTTTCGAGCCCTAGGAAATATGGTACCAGTTCCCTGAGCAGGCATGTGTTGGCTGTATTAGGGGCCAGTGCTCCCTCTGCATTATTCTCATGAGCTACAACTGATGGGAATCTGCATCTTGTTGCGGAGGTTATTAACTCAGAATTGGGAAAAATCTGAATAGTAAACAAGTGCTGAAGTGTTTTCAGACTTGCACAGTTTCTTGCTCATTTTCTCTTCCTTGCTCTTGCTTTAGTTCCCACGTTAAAAGTGGAGTAGTGTCAGCAAGAGGCTGTGTGGCTTTGGAGAGCTCCCCAGAGGTGTAGGCTGTTGAGGGTTGCACAGCTGTGAGATTGAGAGTGTAGGCAGGAACACGCCAGGTGCTTTCCAGCAACTGCAGCCATTGAACAGACGCCCCAGCTTTGGGATGTGGAACTTAATGTGCAGTTCCATTTGTGTGTCCGTCGCTGTTTCCTCCCTGCACGCCCCCCCGATATAAAGGTGTTTCCTAATTCTGTGCAGGATCAGCAGATGCACTCTGCCTCCTGTGTAATGTAATCACTACTGAAATGGAAATACCACTGTAATACAGCAGCAAGATGTCAGTGACTTCAGCTGTCTCCACTTTGAGGGGGGTACCTGTGTAGTTCTGTCTAGTACAGCATGCTGCTGGACACTGCTGCCTTTCTGCTGCTTAGTGTCCAAAATATTGTAGAGATTGAAACTGCAGTGATTTTGAAGGGGGTGTGGCTGTAGTTTCAGTAGATGTGTTTTGTTGTGGTTTTTTTCTTCTCGCAGAAAACTAATAAGAAATTTGTTGCCTCAGGAGACCAAGCCAAGTGAATTTCAAAGAGGCTTTGCACTATCATATAGCACCATTTCAGTCTCATGCTTAGGGGAAATTGGCTACAAGGATGAGGAAGCAGAGCTGTGTATCTGCAGTAGTTTTGGCTGGATTTTGCATCCCATTGCTTTCCATTGAAGCATTAAATAGTGACTACTGCTGGAGACAGGATATTAAACTTGGTACGATTGCATGTGTGCTTTTTAGACCTTTTGATTCTCAAGGAGTGAATGAACTCCCTTATTATAAAACTTCTGTTCTAATTCTTGTAATTTAACAATATCATAAAAATCTTGTATAATGTATATGCAGTTTCTAGTTTTGACTTACAAAGGCAAGTTTAAACCTGCTCATAAGTCCCTCCTGCTGTGCTTAGGAGCTGGTAGGCAAGGTAAAATGCTTTGTCAGCAAAGCAAAACAAGTAATGAGAACTAAATTTCTGTTGCACTGAGAAGAAACCACCTCAACTTGTGAATTTCATATAGACAGGCTTCAGTATTTGTGGAATTATTATTTTGAATTAGTTTTGCAGAGTCTGTAAGCTGGTGAGTCCTTTTTTTCTTTTTTTTATTTTATTTCTTTTTCTCTTTTTTTATTTTGGTAGTTCTCATTCTCATATGCCTACCTTTATCTTGTTATGACTTCATACCATGCTGAAAGGTTGCAATTCTCTTCATGTGGACACACTTTTTTCCAGGAAAGAAACTGGTGTTGGGGCTTGAAGGGAGCTATAGAATACATAGGAGACATTGAAACTACTTAGTGTGAGGCCAAGTGTGAGTAAAGATAGCAGAGAACCTGCTGAAGTGCTGTGTTTACAGGGTCAGAACACAGGGGCTACATCCCTCTGTACTAATTGAAAAGATAAGAACGATGCGGGCTAGGAACAGCATTCCCTCGGTCCTGCTGCCAAGTGCAGGATACAGCTCTGTTCCACAATGGCTGTCAGGCCTCTGCCAAGCCCAGGTGCCCTCATCCAGCCTTCCTGCTGGGGATGGTTCTGGCACCTGCTTCATCCTGCTTTATCCAGGAGAGCGCGAAGTGGCCTGAGCCAAAACCCTGAAATGTGCTAATTGTTAAACGTTTTGGCTAGTACTGGAATGTCTGCCTTAACCTTGTCTTCTTTAGTAGCCATTTAGCCCAGCTTATTGCAAGCTTCCTCACAGATATGTTGGGGTTTAAACATAGAGACATAGAAATGTTGGTTGGAACAGAGTTCTGGAGGGTGTCTAGTTCATCTTCCTGGAAGGAGCAGAATGTGTCTGGTCCAGAATTAAGGAATCCTGGAGGTAGCTGTAGAGGTTTTATTAGTTCTGTTTCATGAGCAATGTAAATTAATTTTTTATTTTTCTTGCTTTCAGTGAGATTTGGCAGAATCCTTTGTCAAGTCTATAGTGCTGGGTTGTGTGTCCCTGACAAGTACAGTGTGTCATCAATCCCAGACAAATTTTTTGCCTGAATAAGTGTTAGGAGCATTTCTCTTTGCAGTGCTGCAGGCAGGATGGTGGCAGCTGTGAGTCCTCTGGGCAGGCTCCAGGTGTTTTTCATCTCTCCCTAGTTAGTTAACTACATGCAATATTTCCACCTCTGCTGTGTTACAGTTTAGGAGGGGTACTCCCCAGTTTAGTGCTTCCACAGAAAGTCTCCAAACCGTGCTGCCTCACTTCCAGACTCTCCCTTCTGCAGTGGGCTGGAGAGGAGAATTGGAGGCATAGAAGGTGAAGATCATGGGTTGAGATAAGAATAATTTACTGGAAATGGCAATGAGATAAGAAAAGGAGCAGTAAGGGCAACAATATTCATGACAGAGAGTACAAGAAAAGAAATGTTATTGCTCTCTGTGGAAACCTACAGCAGACAATACTGCTCCCTCTGGCTTGGAATTGGGACAGTAAGGAACTTCTGCTCCCCAGAAAAGACTCCCTTCCCCCTGCCCCCAGTAATGATGTGAGGAGGTATAAAATAACCTTGCTGTCCTGCTCATGCCCTCTGTGGGCTACTGCAAAAAATTAACCCTGTCCTGGCTGGAACCAGGACATGCTGCTAAATTTCTGCTTGAATACTTAGCTTTATAATATTCTACTCAACCTCAGAAATATATTAGGCATTTCATTTCTTAATTTTGGTATCACAGAATAATTTGGGTTGGAAAATACATCAAAGATCATTCAGTCCAACCATTAACCTGACCTGACACGTCTGCCACTAAACCATGTATCCAAGTGCCCATCTACATGGCTTTTAAATACCTCCAGGAATAGTGACTCTGGGGTGACTTCCCAGGGCAGCCTGTTCCCATGCTTGACCACCCTTTCCTTGAAAGAATCGTTCCCAATATCTAGTCTAAACCTCCCCTGGCATAGCTTGAGGCCATTTCCTCTTGTCCTGTCACTTGTTACTTGGAAGAAAAGGCTGGCCCCCACCTGGCTAAAAAGTCCTTTCAGAGAGTTTTAGAGAGTGATGAGGTCCTCCCTGAGTCTCTTTTTCTCCATACTGAACAGTCCCAGCTCTCTCTCAGCTGCTCCTCATATGAGTCACTTTCTAGACCTTCACCAGTTTCATTGCCATTTGGACTCATGCTCAACTTACTGTCATCTGCAAACTGACTGAGGGGATAGACACTTGATCCCCTTGTCCTGATCACTGATAAAGGTATTTAAACAGGACTGAGCCCTGGGAAACACCACTAGTGACCAGCCACCAGCTGGATTTAAATCCATTCCTTACCACTCTCTGGGCCATCCAGCCAGGCAGTTTTTACACCCACCCAAGACATAAGCAGTCAGTTTCTCTTTGAGGATGCTGTGGGAAACATTGTCAAAGGCTTTAGTAAAGTGCAGGTAGACAACATCCACAGCCTTTGCCTCAACCACTAGACAGGGATATTTGTCATAGGAGAAGATCATCTTAGTCAAGGACGACCTGCTTTCCATAAACCCATGATGTCTGGGAGAGGAGAATGTTTGGAAAGCAGTTGGTGCCTTTAACTGGTTTGGGTAACGTCTGAAATCCAGGTATTTATTGAGCACAAATTCATATATGGTCTTTGTGCTCTCACTGTCTTTTATCTATCTGTAATATTGGAATGATCAGATGGAATTCTTAAAGGGTGATGTGAATACTGGTTACATCACATATATTTAGCATTGGGAACAGTAGTGTGTGGGATAATTTCTTCTTAATTTCATCCCTGATTGTGAACATTCCTTCCTCTGTGGCAGCCAAGGGAGGGACCAAGTCAGTAATTTTTTTCTTTGTTAGAAATTTCACAACATAACCTAGAAGAAGATAGGGATGCTGTTGACATAGTGGGAAAAATACTCCCTGAAAGCAATCTGTTACAGATTATTCTAGTGAAATAATCATCTCCATACATGTTAAGTTAGAGTAGGAATTAAGATTTTTTTTCTTCTCTATGGCTTCATTCTCCTAATTAATCATGTGTAATTTCATATTAAATGATTATTCAAGACTAGAAGTGGCAATTTACTGCTATTTTGAAATAAAAATTACCTTGGAGTTTATGATTGCGTATTCTGCAGTTGGATGTTGCTGTGCCTCATTGCCTCTGTTCCTGTTACAGGTACATGTGACAGCATTGCAGCAATGAGTGGAATTTTAAAGAGGAAGTTTGAAGAAGTTGATGGCTCCTCACCTTGTTCCTCTGTGAGAGAATCAGATGATGACATTTCTAGCAGTGAAAGTGCTGATAGTGGTGATAGTGTCAATCCATCCACTTCTAATCATTTTACCCGTAAGTATTAACTGTGTACCCAAAGAATTATTCCTGTTTCTTAAAATAAAATAAGTTTTGTGGTTAGATAAGCATGATTATTTTTAATTTAACAAATCATAAAACAGTGTCTCCATGATATTCAGTTTGTGACTTGCTCAAAACGACTTAGTAAAATACTCTTACATTCTTTGGACTTCTTGTCTGTTTGACTGTTGCTGTAAAAGTTTAAAGTCTCTTGGAAGCTCCTACTTATTTGCTATTTGAATTATGTTTGTAGTTAATGTTAGCAGTTATGTTCAAAATATTTCGAACAGGTACTGTAGGGAAAGTGCTTTAGCTCAGTTTGTTTATTTTCCTTAGCTAAATGTATTGCAGCTGTCAACTCTCTGTAGTACTGTATTAGTGAGAGTTCTTCTCTAAAAACAATATAAGCTTTCTTTTATTTGGATCTGATGAATGCTGTGTATGGTACACATTATTTTAATAGTTTCTATTTTTCAGGTACCAGAGGATATCTCTGTACTTCACAATGATTTTGTGTACAAATAAGAGTTTGGACTTAAGTTAGCAAAGCTACATTTGCAGCATATATTTCTGGGCAAGATAAATTTACATTTTATGTTTGCAGTTTATGGTACTTGTATTAGGTGATTATATTATTTATTAATAGTGAACTGCATCTCCTAAAAAGCAGGGGTTTGCCTCCTTCAACTCTGTTGCATTTAGATCTCCTCTGTGGAGTTATTCCTTAAAACTGTGAGCCAAGGAGTATTTGAGGCTCCTCAGTTCTGCCTGTACAGAATGTAGTCCATGTGGTTTGGAGTGGTTTGGAATTACCTAGAAATCATGTTTGTAGCATGTGATATGAATATTCCTATAACTGACTTACCTACAGATGCTGCTGTTCAGTTTGAATGGACGTTTAGATGTGAGGATCTGAATCCTCTTTGCCCTGGGAAATGTTCCTGTGCACAGGAGGGACAGGCACAACTTTTGAAATGGGTTCACATGGAGCACCCTTGAGGTGCTATATGATATTTAAGATGCAGTGCTAGTTGAGGACCTATTTTATTGAATAGCCACAAACAAGTAAGTGACCCAGTAAACCTCTTTGGTAGTATTTAGAAATATCTTGGTTATCTGCAATATTATCTGCATGCTGCTACTTTCACATTTGCATCTGTTGAAGAAGTTAGTTGATTATTCATAGACTGAAAATAGGCTTTTTACATCAAACAGTCATCCCCACCCACACAGATGAGACCACAGTTTTATTGTGAATACATGCATGTAACAATAAGCTTTAATTTTAGCTGACATAACAAATAATTTAATTTAAAGAAGCTTCCCTTTCTGTGAGAGAAACTACATTTCAGTGTTACAATTAATGATTTATCTGACAGAGATATTTGTGGCCAGAGTAATAAATGTTTATCTGTGTGGGCACTCACACACGTACAGAAATTGTACATATTGCATTTTTTAAAAATATATCTGTATATATCCATTGGCGATACAGAAATAGAAAGAGCAAATAGTTTGTGTGCATTTATAGTATTTTTTAAAAAGTATTGTCTTTAATATAGATGCACCAGCCTAAATTCCAAGAAATCAAATACAGAACCCCTGTATTACTTAAGAGCTGTTAAGTGATACTCACCTGAAAATTGCATGCACATGTAATGTGCACTAACAAAACTGTTAACAGTGTATATTGGAAGGTATTTTGTTCATGCTTTAAACTCATTCGTCTTCCATAACAAAAGACAAGAGACAAGAGTTTTTCGAAGTTGAATATTTGAATGTAAATATAAGGTTGAGTTCTGTGAGACTTTTTCAGTGAGCAGACTGAAAACAGCCAGTACAGAAAAAAGGCTTGTGAGATTCCTTGCCTCTGTTACATGCCTGAATACCTCCTTGATGGAGATTATCTTCCTAAGCTATTTCCTGACATGTTATACCATTTTCTGTTCTATTTAGTGAGACACTGTCCGATCCTGTGTACTGTCTTTTTTCTGGTCTGTTTTCATATAGGTGAATGTGAAGTTCACTATAAACTCTCTTTTTTACTGACTGGAAAAGGGGGAAAGAGTTGCGTGATCTGTAGTCAACATCAAGATCTATATATTAATTCTTAAATTAAGAATTTTAAAAAAAATGCTAACATGGTCCTCTAAGTCTTATTTTTTCTTTCTAATTTACCTGACAAATAGATAATTCTAAATTGCTTGTAACTACATCCTCTTCAGAACTTCAGCAAGCAGGCAGTTTGCATATAAATCCATCTAGCACAGCTGATGCATCCCTGTATTTACACAACCTTTGAAATTATATGTGTTGGGTCAGATAAACAGGAGCTTAGCAAGAATTCTGCACCATTAGTCTTAAAGTCAGTTTAACCTGCCAGCTAAATGAGGCACACAGCCGCTGTGGATCATTCAGGTGGGCAGAACTACCAGAAGATAACGTTGTTCTCAGCAATTAACCCTGTAGTGTGATGGCAGAAAACACATGGCTGAGATGGCTCTAAGTGCTATTGCTTGTGACTATTACACAGGGATAAGTACAGAGTTTCACTAACAATATATCCATTTAAACAAATAAAGACAGCAACACGAAGAAATTAATAAATCCCTAGCCTAAGTTGCAGGCATCTGAATCAGTAAATAAAAATTACAGTCTATAAAGAATAGGCAACTTTTACCATTAGCATTTTCTTGATTAGATGTGTGTATTTTTAAAGATGTGTACATTTTTAAATCTCTTAGCAAATGGTGATGGAGTGCCTCCATTACTGATGGCAGATATAATCCCTGTTGTGTATTTTACTTACCTTTCTCAGTCTATTGAAGCAATTTCAGTTTGATTCAGCAGGTCATTAGTCACTGAAGATTTACTTTAATAGATGCCAGAGCATATTACCAGCTAGTCCATATGCCTGTCCCATTTCACAGCCCTGCCTTCATATCAGGAAGAAGGATATTCATCTTCAAGTAGCATTGCAAGCATGCATGTACAGTATTAGTCAGGACTTAGGCATACAGGGCTGGAACACTCACAATGCCATTTGAGCTCCTTTCAATTGCCCTGTTCAGTTCTGGCACCCCACTGCTGTGTTTCATCTACTCCACAGCAAGCTGAAAAACCTGGAATTGCTGTTGAGGATGTCAGTACAACACCCTGACCATTCCATTATTGTGTGTACTGAGGAGCACTGAGTTCCACATTCCAACTCAGCCGTGGGGAATATGTGCCCTTCCCAGGGAAGGGTAATGAAGCTTGTGAAGAGTCTGGAACATAAATCCTGTGAGGAGCAGGTGAGGCATCTGTGGGTATTCAGTGGAGAAAAGGAGGCTTAGGGGAGACCTTATTGCTCTCTACAGCTCTAAGAAAGTTTGTGGCAAGGTGGGGATCAGTCTCTTCTCACAGACAAGGGGAAATGACTTCAAAGTGTGCCAGGAGACGTTTAGGCTGGATATTAGGAGAAACTGCTCCACTGAAAGAATAGTTAAGCATTGGAACAGGCTCCCAAGGGAAGTGGAGAAGTCACCATCCTGGGAAGTATTCAGAAAACAAGTAGACATGGCACTTCATGATAGGGTTTAAAGGGCATGATGGTATTCAGTCAAAAATTGTATTTGATGATCCTGGAGATCTTTTCCAACATTAATAATTTGATGATTCTGTGATTCTTCCTGCTTTGGTGAGGTACGTGCCTCTAAATGCTTGATGGATTTTTTCTGATACAGAGGAATAGCCAAATTTAACTTATAGAATCACATGCAATTGAAAGACCTGTGGGGACCTTGTGAAAGCTGTCTTTTGCACTTTGGTGCTGGTAATAACTCCCCATAGCACATTAATCACAGGTGCAGCTCTTAAGAAACATAAAGAGCTGCTGCTTTCCTCTGCCATTTCAACTTCAGTGTCGTGTAATTGAAACTTTACTTCTCTTTCTTGCCTGCAGTCACTTGAGATAACCAGCAGCAGTTTAGCTGATAAGGTGATTGTCTCCAGCAGGAGGTGGTGTCATCACACAGTCTGGTTGATACCCCCATCAGTTATCTCTCTATTGCTATTAACATCATCACTGTCGTGAGGAAGGTTATACTGTGGCCATAATCATCGATCCTGTCATTCTGCTAATTAGGGTACTGTCTTTAGAGCACTTTTGGATGTACCTTGGTTCATTGGGAATGGGGCAGGTCACTGAGGGCTCTGAGAAAACCCTTTGGTCTCTAAGTGCTCTTGCCATCTTTTGATTTTGCTGTTAAAGATAATGAGGTATTTGAAAACACAAATACATCCCTGTTGCAGTTCCTTCAATATGCCCTGTAATGGACTGTTCGAAGTTTGTACAGTTGCAAACTTACTGAGATTGCCTCATCTATGTGGCCATGTGCATGACGTGAAAGAAGGTATGAAATCTTTAGGAAGATGTAGCTTCTGAATTATCTTTATAGAGGGATAAAGTTTTATTTGATGTAAGGTCAATAGCACAAGACACTACCAGAGCTTTGAACTTAAGCTGCATGTTTAATTGCTGGTTCATGATAGAAATCTAAATGAGTTAGAAGTGGTGGTGCTGGTTTACTGTGGGTAAATACTTAGGTGTAACAAATACAGGCATTCCTTTTTTCATGGCATCTTGCAGTTATTTATGTTGCCAGCAACCAGGCTTGGAATTTCCTTGTTAATGAGGGATATGTTCTTATTGCTGTTTCTTGACTCATGTTATGAAATGCTAATAGGTTGAGAGGTTCTTGGTATTTGATTTTAAAATTAGTCAGCTCATCTGAGCATTAAAAAGCAAGAAATGCAAATAAATTCAGTGAAATGTAGTGCAATGTCTTTGCTCAAACTCACACAAAATGACAAGACAGGGTGTGCCATGACAGCATCTTTTCATCTAGAATAAGGAATACTGTGGTGACAATTGTTAAAAATTGAAAAGAGGGGTTATAAGGCAGGCTCCCACTAGTTTTTCAAATGATTTGTGCAAGTAATTATGTTTCTATATTTTTTAATAAGTTCTCTGTTATAAATTAGTGCAGTTTGCACACAAGACAACCAGAGAGACAGTTTTTGCTTACATGATGTTTTTGTTGGCTTAGAAAGCATCAAAATTGTTTTGTCAGAAGATGTTCCTGATAGATACATAAAGTATGTTTGTAAACGCAGGGTGTCAGTCAACTGAATGGGTAGCTGTGTTTGCATGAAATGGCCATTCACAGGAGTCACACATAGGATGGGACAAAGGATTGCCTGTAGAGTCATAGGAAAGCTCAGCAAATGCACCTGTTATTCATGGATGTTCCTACAGGGATCCCTGGTAGGACCTTCCTCCTCACAAAGCTTGGGCCAAGGACAGGAATAATCATCTGTGGAACAGCACTGGCATTTAGAGGAAATGATGAGGCAGAGAGCATTTAACCATCTCCAGTCCTCTCCACAGGCTGATATTGCAGAATGGAGAAACTGGACTAGTATGAAAAATGTCACAGAAAAGCACTCTGGAGGTAGAGAGTACTGAAAAAGTAAACTTAAGCTTTCATTGAAATTTCAGTGGTCAAGTTCCAGCTTCTAGTATGCATCCTAACAAACATTTCTGCGAAATTGCAGACAAAACACTTGACAGTGAGGTAAAATTATTAAAATACAAATTAAATCCTCTCTATTTGTGTCAGACTTGTCTGTGAGCTAGTAATTTCAAAAACCTTTTCAAATGTCACTTAAATAAATGTGGCATTAGGCAAACATTCCTATCCAATTCCTCCTGTGAGGCAAATTTAGCTTTGGCTTTACCCTAAGGGAAGCTACTGGAAGGATAGAGCAGTGAAATGTTCTAAGTAGGTGGTGGTGTTCCACAGCATTGTCCCTTTTCTCTCAAATTTCCACTAATTTACAACTGAGTATGCAGTTCCCTTCAAGACTTCCAGACTCAAATTTCTTCTAGAAAATACCTCCCTTGTCTTCAAGACTACGCGTTTCTTTTGGAGGGTATATTTTATGTCACAGGATTTCCTCTTAATGTCGATTTCCAGCATGTAGGAAAAGTGTTTTATCTTTCAAGGTTGGAAACTTGTATATCGAGTGTATGGAGACTCTT
Source organism: Sturnus vulgaris (assembly GCF_052056855.1). Classification (NCBI taxonomy): domain Eukaryota; kingdom Metazoa; phylum Chordata; class Aves; order Passeriformes; family Sturnidae; genus Sturnus; species Sturnus vulgaris. The sequence continues at coordinate 23,116,113 of NC_142249.1, read as the reverse complement.
AGAAAATACATTTTGGAAGACAGTCAGAGAGGAGAAGTAAGAAAAAGAGGTAGAAGTAATTTCTGGATGCAACCTTTTCCTAGATTTTGCTTTCTGTGAGGGTTGGGAAGCAAGCTGGCTTTTATAAGCAGTGTTCTGACCTGGATTACCAGGAGGGATTAGGTTTTGCTGTTGTGTGGTGGTAGACTTGATGAAACACTGCACAAAAAGTCATGGAGCAGGTGGAGAATAGTGCTAATCCTTCTTGCCATAATGATTTATATGACACTGGGTATGTAACAAGCAGACAAATGGGTAGCAGAGTGTAAGAAATGCAGCATTTCCACTGGTCTAAGATAGAGCTTTAATCCAAAAGGCTGCTTCACACATGTTTTTTCCAGCCTTTTGAAATTTTCACGTGCTTAAGATATTTTTGCACTTGTGACAATGAATTGCTTTGCCCTCATTGATGCAGGAGCGTGAGTAATCTGCTGGGGAGCCATATGGTTCACATTTATTTTAATGTGTCTTTGACATCAGAGAATAGCTGAGACAGCAGAAGAAAGTGCTTATGCCTTGGAGTTCAGCCAGAACTGAGATCATTTAAGTTTTATAATCAAAGAACTACCAGTTTTCTGGGTAAAAAATGTTAGAAAAACATGATGAGCTTAAAATGTCATTCCTATCAAGATTGTATAAAATTAGGAAGCAGATTTTGCATTTGATGGATGAATACAGCTTCAGCGAGTGCTTTTCTTAGGTGGAGATTTGAATTCCATTTCAGCCAGTAAACATGGAAGGAAGTGCTGTGTCTTCCACAGGTTTCACGTTGCTGTAGCTCCACTGCCCAGCTTGGAAAATGAAGATGTTGAAAGGCAAATGGACAGTGCTGCTGCATAGTGCCTTGGATATATGAGAGAGCAAGTCAGGAAAGCTTTGTTTCAGTCTGCCAGCATTACTGCTCTTACTTACCTATTGCATCAGTTATAATTTATTCATATAGAAATGAAACTTGGGTGATTCTTTTAAGCATACATTGGACTACTAGTGGAAATATTGATTTTCCCCTTTAGAAAACTACTTTTCATGGGATTTGGGAGTTGGATGGGCCAATGATGACATCTGCTACCAAGATACAAGAAATAAATGGTGACTAAGTATGAAAAAACCTGTATTTTTCAAATTTTCAATAAATTTTGTGGGTGTATGTATATTCATGCTTTCTAATAGATCAGCACATATGTATTTTGTGTGTTCCTCTGCTCTTCCTTGAGTTGAGCAGGGTCCTTAGCAATGATTCCAGCAGATTTAACATACTGTGTAAGGTACAGTGCATGTGAAATAGCAAATGCCTCTGACTCTGAATAAGATGGTAGTTCTGTTTTGGTTGGCTTGAAGCAAAGGGTTTGAATCAGGTATAGAGCACTTTGTTCCTGGTATTGGAAAATGTTCAACATTTCCATTAAATATCTAATAATGTTTTTGAGCTCACATCAAGGCAGCCCTCTGCTCAGAGATTTTTAGGAAGTGTAATAGACAAGAACACAGTGCTTTGCAGTGCTGACTGTGCTTCTTTCCGTGTCCTTGGCAGCTGAGGTTGTCACAATTCTCACATCTCCTCACTGACATTCTAATCTGTGCTTTTGAGTAATCAAATACAATCCTGTGAACTCCTGTAGCTCTTGCCAGATCTGTTCTTGTAAACAACATTCACATAAATATGAATATATTCTAATTCCTCCTGACAGTAGCATTCAGAAGATGACCGTGGAGTTCTTCATAAGGCCTTAACTGGCATTTAATGAGCTCTACCAAAAGATAGGATGTGTTCCAGCTAAAGTAATCCCATGTATTCTGAGGGCTCTGAATGTTTATACACGTTTAATTACAGATTGTCATATAATGTGTCTGACTCAGAACTATAACATTAATAAATAACATCACCAACTTTAATGGCATTTACAACAAATGTATGTCAGCTCTCACATTGTCTTCATACATGTCTTCAATCTGAATTTACAGTGCTGGTGACAGTGCAGTTACTGTATGGCAACATTTTCATGAAGTTCAGCTTAATTCTATTTTGACACAGTTTTAATCAGTGATATATCAAAAACGCCACAAACAACCACAACTTCGATGGTATGGCATTGACAATTCAATTACTGAAAATGATAAGAACTATAAAAAATTGAAGACAAGCATTAGTGGATTCTTTAAGACAGCCCATGACATCTGCAGTCTTAACTGAGAGACTGCTGACCGAACTTTTAGGCATAATTGTATGGCAGTGCATGAAATTCATGTTCTAATTTTGTACACACATGGCAAAAATGCACATAGTGTAAAAGCTCCTTCATGGTATTTAGTTTTTATCAGAGATGACTTTTTGTTATCTGGGAATAACTAGATCATAGACTTTTCTGCTTAGCTTCATTTAGCTACTAATGTTAGTGTGTGAATAAAAGTTAAGGATCATTTATTTATTTATTTATGTTTAGCCAATAGTATGAAAGTAGTATCTCTACCATAAAGAGATTGACAGACATGAAAAACAGAAGAGCTTTTATTGCAGCATTTTTCATTCCTGCCAGTAAAGCAGCCCTGTCAGGAGTTCCACAGCTAAGATCTAAACCAGATTACTGTCAACACAGACTTTGTGTTGTAAATACTCAGGTTTACAGATGAGGATTCAAAGGTTTATGTGATTCTCTAACTTTTGAGATTTACAAGATTTAATTTCTTCATGAAACATATGTGTGTGTATTTTTTCAAGAGCAACTTACCTTTCTTTCCTTGAGTATTTTACAATAGTTTTATTTCTCATTTCATTGTGACTGGTTCATTTATTTGGCGGAAAAGCTGCTTGCCTCTCAATAGCTGCCAGTATTTATTCCAAAACACAGGCATCATCCAGGTAACATCGATACTGTTATATCGGAAATTGGATACACCCCAGAATTGTTTGGATACCTCCTACACCAGAAAAAGGGTTTTTTGATATGCACTTTCTTATGTATTAGAGCACATTGGCAGTGCAGGTTCTGATTTAGAGTATTTACTTTTATTTTACATTGAAAGAGAATGTCTCTGTATGAAAATTACCCCATCTTAAAAATGCTAAAAATTGGTTTTATTAAAGGTGATTTTGTTTTAGAACTGTGGTGTATATGAAAAAGAATAGCACATTAAAACTATATTTAATATCATGCAAAATTGACACATCCCTATCAACTAGTCTGCTAATGAAATACCCTCTTCCCTCACTAAAGGCTTCCTATGAACATTTTTGACAAGATCTATTGATAGGAGGTTTGCTTCAACTTGGATGTAAGTTAAACATGCCTAATGTAACAGAATTTGTCTTTTGATTTCCCTTTGTACATCCTACATCTTTTTTTGTAACACACTTTACTGGGAGCATATGAGTAACAGAACCTCATCTTATTTATCTGTTTTATATTCAAATCTAGCATACCTGAAGGAGGTCTGAAGTGCCTGTTATTTATACAGCAAACCATACTTTCAGCAGTTTATTAGTACTTAGGAGAAAGAGCCCTGTTTCAATGTTTCAGTGAGCCACAAAGATTTCTGTGGTAATATCTGTAGGGTACACTGTCTGTTATTTGAATACAGGCCTTTATTTTCTAATATACTTGCTTTTCACACAGTTTGGTAGATGATACTGGGGCTTTTGGCAGTTTAACTTCACGTAGACGTTTATGGATTTACGTTTGTGGTGATTACCATTTCCAACATAATAGCAGTAATGGAGACTGAAATGTTTTACCTGTGACAATAAACCAGACCTGTTACAAAACCAGACCTGAAAGCCAAGTGCATCCCATGTCAAGAAAAGGTGGAATTCTAGATTATTAGTGTACGTCTTGTTGGCCTTCCTGCTTTTATGGAATGATTCCAAGCCATTCAAGAGTGGTCAGGCACCCTTTAAATAATTTTACTGCCTGAATTCTGTCAGTGAGGTCTCTCACTCATACGTGGACACATCTGCAGTTGTTGCCTACAAACTTCAAAGCAATGACTTAGAAGCTTCATTCTCAACAACCTGTTGCCATTTTGCAACAAATGAAATAAATTGGACTGCTTATCTTATAAATCAAGGAGTGTCCCTTACCTTTCTCTAAGGTTTGTGTGTCTTTTTTTATTTCCTCTAAAGGCACACAACTGTTTTTAGAAACAATAGATCAGTATCATGGGAATGACTTGCTAAGTGTCTGTAGAACCAAATGAAGAATATTTAAACAGTTAAAATTTGGCATTTGTTTTTAAATAAGTTTCATATGTTACTCTATTTGTTTATTTAAAAACCTATTTGTTTATGAAAAAACAGGTATGAGTGGAATCAGAAGAGAGTTAGAAAATGCTACATTTAATTTTTTGTCAAAATTCTACACATTAGACTATACACACACACACGTATTCAGTGGATGGCAGCAGAAAGAAGGATGAAGGTAAAGAAAAACAAAGTGGGTCTGACTGCTAGTCAGAATTATTTCTGTACCATTCAGTGGTGATGATGATGGTATGAATTTTTGAGACAGTATGAAACACTAAACATTCTGCTTTTATAGTTTTTCCAACATCAATTTATCACAAATTAGATTATGGGATAGACTGATCTTTTCTGTCAGTGTGACCCACTGCTGTAGCAATGTGGATCTCTGCTGCCTTGTGCAACTTTGTTGGCAGGGTTTGGAAGTGGTACAAGTCAGTGGATCACCCTCTGTGTGGTGACACCCAAAGAGGTTTCTTTTGCTGAGTTTTGGTTGCTTTCTCAGTAAAAGAATAAAACATTTTTATGATGTGATGGTCCAGATATTTCTGTTCTGAAGTAGACAATGGTGTTCATGACTGTAAGAACTTGTAGTGGCTTCTAGGTTTGCATATGTGGTAAATATTCCTAATGTTATCTTCTCGTTATTCTCATCTTGGAATACAGTGTCTGTACAGTCAGGTATTGTCACTTGTGCAGTTCCCTTTACATTAACACATCTGCCTGACTGCAGGTTACCATTCACACTGAAATCTGCCTCTGTTCCAGCATCTTCAATCCTGAAGAGAGAGAAGCGGAAGAGAACAAAAAATGTCCATTTTAACTGTGTTACTGTGTATTACTTCACGAGAAGGCAAGGCTTCACCAGCGTTCCCAGCCAAGGGGGAAGCACACTGGGAATGTCCACTCGCCACAACAGCGTGCGCCAGTACACGCTGGGGGAGTTCGCCATGGAACAGGAGAGGCTTCACCGAGAGATGTTGAGAGAGCATCTAAGGGAGGAAAAACTCAATTCTCTAAAGCTAAAGGTAAAACTTGTCTAAGACTTTGATCTCTGCCCTAATTTAAACGAACAGTGTCAGAGCTATACGGGCCCAAGGTGTGTGCTTTAAACAAAACTATTGCCTTCTGTGAGCTCCATTTTCAGTTGAAAAGGATGTTTTCCTGGGGTTTTCTAATTTTACTGAAGATACATTTTTGTTTGATTATACCAAGTGCTCTTGCAGTTGTCACTGCTGTGTACCTCCAAGTGCTTTACAGGGAAGTTGTTGTTTACTCTCTGTTTTTTACAGAGAGAAAAATAAAAGCAGAGAGTGGTGGGAGTTAGCCTTGAACAGGGTATTCAGTAGAAGTCTGGAAGTGCCAGGAAGAGAATGAGTCTTCTAAACCCAATGGCCTATTAGAGAGGGGAATGGTAACATTATAGGTACAGAAAGTGAAAGAGCTTCTTTTCTTGGCCAACTTGAGTGAATTTGGGAAACTGTGATACTAAAATGTTTTCATTTGCAGTATACCAACTTTTATGATTGTGTGTCTGTACTATTTCGGCAAAGAATGTCCATTAAAGAAGAAACGTGTCATATAAATTAACCAGCTCTATCAGTTTAGCTAGTTAGAACAAATCCTGGCTAGTTTTCACAGGATCACAGAATTTTTAAGATTGGAAGGGAGTTCTGGAGATCATCTGCTCAACATCCTCCACCAAGGCAAGAGCAGGTGACACTGGGATGTGTCCAGGTGGGTTTTGAATGTCTCTAGAGAGGGAGGCTCCACATCCTCCCTGAGCAATTTGTTCCACTACTCTGCCACCCACAGTGTAAAAAAGTTCTTCCACATGTTGAGGTGGACTTTTTTGTGTTTTAGTTTATGGGCGTTGCTCCTCGTTGTGCTGCTGGCCCCACAGAAAAGGGCTCTTGGCACCCCCTTTGAGATTTCATGTGCATTAATGAGATCCCCTTTCAGTCTTCTGTTCTCCAGACTAAACAGGCCCAGCTCCCACAGTCTCTCCTAACAAGAGAGGTGCTTCAGACCCCAAACCATCTTTGTGGCCTCCATTGGACCCTCTCCAATAGCCCCTTGTCTTTCTTGAACTGTGGAGACCATAACTGAATACTGACAATACTCCAGATGTGGCCAAGCAGAGAGACAGGATCACCTCCTTCAACTTGCTGGCCACACTTCACTGATGCACCTCAGGATACCATTGGCCTTCCTGGGGCCAGCTTCCCAATAAAACTGTCTTTTTGAATACAACATAGGAGAGGAAAGAAACTCTGTATCTGAGTAAAGGAGAACAGGGAAAGGGAGTGTGTTCCTTCTGCTGCTTTAAAACTGGTGACAGAACTTCAGGTTTTTTGTGTCATGGATTGCATTGCATATAGTTTTGACTTGTATATTGTGTACTTTGATATTATATTTTTTCAGATGAATCCTGTAATTAAAAGTGAACAATATTTAGAACTGTAACTGAGCTTCTATGCTGCACATCCCCTTCTTTTGTGATACTGCATCTCTATTTCTATAGTTGTGCAAAGTGGCACCCTCCAAGTTTAAGAAATGCCTTTAAGCATTTTTCCCATATGACATGAGTCCACGTCTCAGGGCCTGAGGAAGTGTACACGATCTTCATGTTTGTAATTAATTTTTTCAGTCTCCTGACTATTTGGGTTTTTTTCATAACTAAAGAGAGTCTTAAATAAATTCATAAGGTTATAAAATTTGAACTGTCATAGAACAAAGATGAAACCACTCAGGACAAAGGCAAATCAAAGACAGATATTTGGACAGGTTGGAAACCAAAGGCTAGTAGAGTGTTAGTGACTTACCACTTGATAGAGGTTATAGATGTAACATCTCACATCACAGGATTTTCAGAGCATCAAGTGTGAATTGTGCTGTGTAACTGATGACTAGCTGTAGATCCCTTGGCTGACTTCCAGGAATCAGCTCAAAGAGAGGAATCCCCAGTGCAGTGAGTAAAGAATAGTCAAGCACACAAATATTTCACTTTTCTTTTCTTAGCTAGAAAGTAAATCTAGAAAAATCAAAGATTTTATTTGCTTTGAAAGAGTGGATGAGGCATTTTAGCTTTTATGCACTGGAGCTTGGCTCTTCATCCTTTCCTAACCCTCCTCTTGGCTGGGTTGGATCTCCCTTCTTCATTAACTTATTTCACTTCAGCCCAGTCTGTTTTGGGGACACAGACCATACTTTCTGCTCGTTTTCCAAATACATGATTTTACATCTTCCCAGCCACTTGTTTGAGTGGATGATTATTAAGATTATTAAGTTTCTGCAAAATCTCTTCATAAGCATTCAGTGAATAAGGAGAGCCTTATTTGCATCTTACTGGTGTTAAATCTTTTACTAGAGTGAAATATTCCTCTTCAGCTGGAGCATGTATAAAAACATAGGCAACAGAAAGCTTCCTGTTTTAACTAGTCCATTAACATCAGTTTAGTTGCATCCCTGATTATGTGCTTGAGTTTAAAAAAAAAAAAGAAAATTTCAAACATGAAGAGAAAATCCAGGACTTGCTGAAATAGTGAAGAGTCACTGTAAAGCACTGAGCGTGTTTTGTTTGCTTAAGAAAACAGGACCTTGCTGAATTTTCATTAGAGAGATGGAAGAGCTGCTTGGTCATTCACATAGTTTCTAAATGAATAAAAAAGGAAATGTAGCATTCTCAGGTGACAGTGTCAGCAGTTATGTCAGCAAAATTATTATTCTTTTAATGAAAATATGCTAATCAGGATTTGCATAAAATATTACTGTACATCACAGAAAAATGAAGTTTTTAGTTTTTTCAGTTTCCCTGGGATTTTATTTTGTACATTGTATTAAAATATACCAATTGGTGGGTAGAAAGTATTTGCTCTTGTAGAATCTGTTTAAAAAAAGATAAAAATACAGGAATATATTGAAATGGAGTTTCCATAATATTAGGTAGTGTTTATTGTTTTAGTTGCCAAGAGCAAAGGGCCAAAGAAACACCTCTAGATTAAAAGCACATAAAGACTGTGAAATCATCTTCAAGTCACTTTGATGTAAACATTGCTGACAGGAGCATAAACACTTGTTAGCAGCAGAGTGTGAAAATTCTGGCTGTAAAAGCCATCTTACCAAATGAAAGGTACTAGGTCATCATTTGAGAAAACATGAGTAAGCACAAAAAGTTACCTAAAAGAGTCCTTATTGCTTACTCATAATGTCTCCTGAAATTAACATTATTAGCATGAGACAAGTGATGTTAAGACTCTCTGGTCAGTGAACACAGTAGGTTCCCTTTGTGGGAGGTTAAAAGGAATAACTTCCAACTAGGGCAAGGCAGAGGTGTCCATCCTACATTTTTCCTGTTTTACTGACTGAATTTCACCCAAAGGCTTCACGTATTCATTGGCCTCTGTTCTGTGGTTATGACATTACCTTTTAACTTTATGAGGAAATGTACCCATCTACATATCAAGTTTATTTCAGATAAGCAATATTATGTCAATCAATGTCATTAATGTTCCCTTGAAGTTCTGGATTTTTTTTATAATCTTCCTCCCTCTTTAGTTACCCAGTTGCTTTTTTGAGAAATGTTAGACTCTTTCCTTTTATTAAATCATTTGTTCTTTGTGTGGCAAAATGGAAGAAAAAAGATTAGAGGAGACAACAAAGAAATCGTCGTGCAAAGGAGTCAGGAGCTGCAGTGGTTTGAAATGGCAGACTGCTGGCTGATGCCACGTGTTTGATGTTCCAGCCTGCTGGATGCCTTTGGCATTCAGCACATCTCTGGAGGCCAGTCCTTGATACTTTACTGCTGTGGAGCAAAGTAGTTAAGATTTGCAGGAGGAGCAGGAGGAGGGGAAATATGTGACAGGATTGGTGTGGTTCTGTAGGTGCCTTTGTGTGCTGACCAGTTGCAGCATTCACCTCATGGGTAAGAGCCCTAAAAGTTAATATCTATTAAACATTAATTGAATACAATAGTAAACTAATTAAAGAAGCAGGGATTAGAATTTCTCTCCCTCAACAGATTCAAACTTAGATTAAATAACAGTGGTCTGCTTAAGGAGTGTTTTGAGCCTTGTGTATATAAAACTAGAGAAATCAGATTTCTTAGGTAGGTCATTCCCCTATTGCATATTAAACAAAGAAATCAAAACAATATGAATGCACTCTACTTAGTTTTACCTTGCTAACATAAAATGAAAAGATATAATCAAGAGTGCCATTCTGGATTGAAATACCCGGGCTGAGTTGTGTGTATGGTGAGGTATTAGCTTCAGGCAGCTAATTCAAGATGCATTTAATCTCTGTGTGGATTTACGTCTCTCTCTCTCTCTGTAGAATGTACAGGAAAAAGGATGACTTCTAATGTTGTTTTTCCTACCTTTCTGGACTAATAAATTGTAATACCTGGTGTAAATAATCTCCCCATTGTCCCAGGGCCAGGCAAAACTGTTTAGGGAGCCATTACCCTCTCTTTTACCAGTGTAATGTGAAATATGTAACAGAAAATGAGGTAGTACACAAAATATTTTTACAAACTATTTTACAAACCTGTAATGCATCGTAATCTGAAACCATGTCAGTAGCATCATTGCTATCTCAGAAGGGATATTTAAGAATTTCAGAGAGTCAGAGACAGGAATCAATTAAGGTCTCTACAATTATCTTGTGAAATAATACAGGAAATACTAGAATTTCAGAAAGGCATGAGATCTAGCAGCTAATGGCAAACAGTAGATTTAGGTAAATAAAGAACAGATAATTTCTTACCTTCATGACAAAGTTGGCATTTTAAAAGTGTATTTAATTAATATGCTAAATGTGAAATAAATGCCTGGTCACCCTATCTGTGATATTTTTCTGGAGCTTCCTGGCAGTCACGCAGCATTTTTACATACAGCTTTGTACGTTGATAATGCATTTCACACATTGACATCTATGACATGATGTCCGTGTGAGTGTTGTTGAAGGGCTTTGTTAATTGTTCTGTGCTACAGATGACAAAGAACGGTACGGTGGAATCCGAGGAAGCCAATACACTGACTCTGGATGACATTTCTGATGATGATATTGATCTAGACAACACTGAAGTAGATGAGTACTTCTTTCTCCAACCCCTGCCTACAAAAAAGCGGCGAGCATTGCTGCGAGCGTCTGGAGTGAAGAAGATCGATGTGGAAGAAAAGCACGAGCTGCGAGCCATCCGCCTGTCCAGAGAGGATTGTGGCTGTGACTGCCGTGTGTTCTGTGACCCTGAAACTTGCACCTGCAGTCTTGCAGGCATAAAATGTCAGGTAAATGTCTACATTATTGTCATTATTTAATTGTCTGGGGAGGGGGAAGGGAGTGTGTCCATGCACACGTGTGTACTTTCTGTTCTTGAAGTTATAACTATTGGAAATTAGGTATTAGGCAATAACAGTTGTGGATATCCAACCTGTTTTCAAGGCCCCGTTTTAAGGATACATAGTGGGCAATCAATACAATCTCCTAGAATATCTTTAGTATGATTTTAGATACATACATGGCTTAGGGTGTGTTTTTGTTCTTACACAATCATTCTACTCCTCATACTCCTTTTAGGCCTTTATCTAAATAGGCAGATGCAGACAACAGAAGAATAAGTAGCCTGCAGATTTGAGAAGGGATATTACCTTTTATTTTAGAAACAATAAGCAGACACTCCAAATGTGAATTATGTGAATTATTATTGTTTCCATGGGAAACAATAAATGCATTCTGCAATACTGTCCTTTATGTAACATGCATGATACTTAAAATCTATGCATGACAAATTTGCATGTAGGCAGCAAAAAGGTATCTGCTAATACAGCAGGGAAGTTTTTCCTCTGCAGACTGAGGAGGTATTTCATATTGTACATTTGCATAGTGTCAGCTGTATGTGTCCCAAAATGCTCCCTAAAATATATTTCTGCTAGTTCTGCTGAGTTGCTGTTGTGCAGCTGAGTTTTCTTCCTGAATGCATTTTTCATCTCATAAATCCAAGCTAAACTTTCTCTGCTATTTTAAATAATATATTCCCTTTGCTGTTCCTGTTTTCATCTCCACATGTGGGGAAGATGTACTGGATTGTGTTGCGTGGTTCTCCTGCGCATATTTGATGTTTAGGTGTTACAGTGCAGATGAAAGTCACAGACCTTAGGCTATCTAATCAAACTTGCCAACACATGGATTCGGTGACATTTTCAAAAATTTAAGATATTAGATGTAGAAGCTCTGTGCCCAGACTATTAAGGTTACAATATTGCATCTAGAATTGACTGGATTACCTTTGAAAATGCGCTTGAGTTTTTGTTCGTGTTTTCTGAGGTGTCCCAATTGGTAACTTTATAAAGTTTGTGTATATCATTCATTCTGTTTCAATGAGTGTCTAGTTTCCATGATTTTTGGCAAATTTTGAGGTGTTTCTGGTAATGTTTTTGCTGGATTTGAGCACAAAATGAACTAAAGCTGTAGCAGATCGAGAAATTGAAAAGCTACCTATTTTTTGTTCCACTGTGTAATACTTTCGCCTGTGGAACAGAATCATTTTTTCCCTTCTCTGCAGTTGTGGAGCATGTCCAGGCCCCTTACTGTTCTCTCAGTACTGCTGAACTCCAGGGCTGACTCCCTGAATGATTGTTAGCTTTGACTAATTCTACCAGCATTTCTCAAGGTGAATCCCACTTCACCTTTGTATTTCTCTAGGCTGTCTAGGCTCTGTCATGTCACCAGGCTTTTGCTTCCTATTGTTAATCTGTATTCTCTTTTTTAAAAGGTGGATCGTATGTCTTTTCCATGTGGTTGCACTAAAGAAGGGTGTAGCAATACAGCAGGTAGAATCGAATTTAACCCTATCCGTGTACGGACTCACTTTTTGCACACGATAATGAAACTTGAATTGGAGAAAAATAGAGAGCAGCAAGTTCCAGCACTCAATGGCTGTCACACTGAGATAAGTGCACACAGTAGTTCCATGAGTCCAGGACCCCATCCAGTTGAATATTCGATTGCAGAAAATTTTGAGATTGAAACTGAACCCCCGGCTACAGTTATGCATTCCCAGTCAGCTGAGGACTTGGACTGCCCAGGGGAAGAGGAGGAAGAGGAAGATGGGAGTAGCTTTTGTAGTGGAGTTACAGATTCTAGTACACAGAGTTTAGCCCCTAGTGAATCAGATGATGATGAAGAGGAGGAGGAAGATGAGGAGGAAGATGAGGAGGAAGAAAAAGCAGATGATTTTGTAGAAAGTATGAGCTCCCATGCTGATATGGTGCCTCTTCCTTCTGTCCTTTGCTACTCTGATGGAACTGCTGTGCATGAAAACCACTCTAAAAATGCCTCATACTATACTAACTCTTCAACTCTGTATTACCAAATAGAGAACCACGTTGCTGGCACTGCTAACCAGATTGGTGAGACTTACTCAGAAAGGGATGCTGTCAAGAATGGTAGTCTTTCTCTGGTGCCTTACAACATGACTTCAGAACAATTTGTTGACTATACACGGCAATCAGAGGAAACTTTTAGCAGCCCTCATTACCCTTCTGCAAACCCCTCAGTGATTGTTTGCTGCTCATCTTCTGAAGGGGATGGCAGTGCTCCCTGTAACAGTTTATACACTGAGCATAGGCCAAGTCACCCACCAGTGGAATTTCACTCATATTTGAAAGGTCCTTCTCAAGATGGCTTTGTTTCAGCTTTGAATGGTGACAGTCATGTGCAAGAACATCCTGCTGAGAATTCACTAAACCTCCCAGAAAAAAGCAGACTGCACGAAGAGTGCATCAAATCACCAGTGGTAGAGACGGTGCCTGTTTAATATTAAAATTATTTTAGGACTGACCTCCTGTGTTAAAATTCACTCCCATTGGATTTTCCTAGAAACTTACTTTTTTAAGAGGTAGACAACACTTGGACTATAGTCAATGTTCCAGACACATTTTGTTTTCTCAAGCTACACTGGCAGTGGTATTGCACAAAAACAGTTCATGTAAAGATTTAAATTAAAATAATCAACCCCCTTTTTGATAAAAATAAAACAGAAAAGTAAAAAACACACCCAACATATTTCAAAGTAGCCTACCTATGAACGTATGTGAAACCTGCCAAGCTATCTGAATCAAAGCTTCATGTTTTTGACTGTCGGGCCTGTGCAAGATTGTTTAAAATGATACTTTGAAATAATCATGTTTAGAGTCCTAATTTTCAACATATCTGAAAAGATGGTAAGTTTAATGTAAAAGTAACTGCTGTAAAAAGAAAAAGTTTTAATTGTTCTGTACTGTATGTATTTTATTTATAGTAGTTTAAGATTCATGTTTTGATAAAAATGAACAGCATGTTCATTTGAGCAGAGGATCCATAGCTACTTACGAAGAGCATGTCCACTTTTCATCTGGAGTACCCTGTATTCTTCCTTATTTTTTCTTAATACCATTTCTGATAAATCATCTTGAAACACATTTTTAGAGTGTACTATTTTCTCTTTTACTGTTTTTCACAAACAGAAGAGTCAGACAGGGGGCATTTCCATGTTCTAGAATAGAGAAAGGTAGACAATCCTCCATTTAAAACTAAAATCAGTGCCATTCCAGAACTAGTACCCCCTCCCCAAAGAAAAATGATCTTGTATGTAATGGCAAAGCAGTAGCTTAAGCTCACACAGCACCTTCAGCCCAGCCACCGTTCAGATACTTTGCACTTTAGTGCCACTTTGCAGTACTGTACGAACGGGACCTGTGAACCTCTTCGGAGAAATGCCATAGCTCCAGATCCTGAGGCAATGTAAGGTCTTAAAATTCACTGTAACAAAACCTGTACGTTTTTCCCAAGCCAGTTTATGAGTATGTCAGTATGCAATTTATAAAAGCAGAGCCTTACTGATCAAAATTTAAATAAAGCATGGAAAAAAATGCGGAAGTGTCTAGATTGCCTAAATTTTTATTAAACACAAGACTGGCTTATGTGGACTTCTGATTGTATTTCAAATTTTATACCACTTGGTCTTATTCAGAAACAGTCCATTCAGTGAGGAAAAATAGCTTCAGAAATTTTGTATCTGCAAAACTCTGTAAGCAAAAGAACATGTGCATCATATGGATATCCATTACCTTGTTTTTAAATGAAATGGGAATGAAAGTACCTTTAATTTATTAAACTACATTGCTTTTGTCTAGAAAAGGAGGCATAGGAACCAGCTTTTCTCTGCACTGGTAATTCTGCACTGCCTTATTTTGATTTCAAAATCTATTTCAGCATTTTTATTCTTCTAATACTGAAAATTCATTTATTATACATCAAGTGGTTGAAATGTAGGCCTGTCTTGTTTGTCAAAGTAAGGATCAGCATCTTACTTTTTATCTGTGTCAAATCTAGATGGTTAACAGTGTGCATGTAAACACAGTGTAAATTTTCTCTGTAACAGTGACTCTTCTGCTTAGAAGCTCTTTAAAACATCATGTACAGTACTCCAGTAGAAAAACTGCTGATGTAAAATATGCTTTTCAAAAAAAGAGCTAACTTAATTGTTTTTATATGAAATCTGGGCAAAGTGATTTCTCATGTTTATGCTAAATTAGCAAAATATTTTTACTCCATGTAGTAGCTGGAATGGTTTTTTATTTACTTGTTTCCACAAGAAGTCCTACATGTTTTATATGAACTGCATTGAAGTCTAGTTCTCTAGGGACTGGATTCCAAACTTGCAACGTATTCCATCTCCTGGGAAAGTGCTCTCATGTTGGTTGTCTGGCTCAGCAATTCCACAGCCTCTGTTCCTCGCAGTCACAGACCACTCTAGTCTCTTTCTCTAAGCCTGAGTAGCCAGGTAAGTGCCTGTATTCTCCAATGCCATACAGCAAATACCTATGACTTTTAAAGAGAAACGTGCTAGTCCTTAAAGTTCCACACTTAAGAATAAATTATTCTATTCAAGATGTTCTAAGGGCAAATGTAACAAGTCTCTGTGTATATAGGGGTCTTGCTTTTACAGCGGGCTTAAATTAGGCACTCTCCCTTAACACCAGCACCAAAAGCACAAATCTCTTCTGCTTGCACTGGGACAGTAGATGAGGATCAGTAGCAGCTCTTTAACTTCAGAGTGTGTTAGTGAACCACACACACGTTGCTGGGGTATTTCTCTCAGGGGAAAGTTAAATGAAATCTTTAGCTTTGTTATTCATGCCCTTACTGAGCAATAAGAAATTATTTTCTTGACCCCTGTGCTTTCACATGAAAAATATCTTTAATAATATCAGCAAGCACAGTAAGTGATTAACTTTATAAAATACTTCTCAGCTAGCTTTAAATATTGAGCTGATGGTTATTTACTATTTCCATTGGCATAGATTTCTGATCTCAGTCCTCTGTAATCTTAGCATCTGTAAAAACTGAGTATTTGGATGTGTATATTCCATGCTATTGGGGCATCAGGGATGAATACAGCCAAGTTCTCTAAAGCCTGCAGAGTAGGATAACATGCAGTACCTTGTAAGAGAGAGGTAGAGGGAGCAGGGACTGTTTTCCCATGTTTGAAGTAGCTCATTACTGGAAGACAAGAAGTAAAATGTGCAGAATAAAAATTTAAGTTGAAAAAATATTCCTAATTGACTAGGCAGTGATAATGTCTTCTCTTATAACTTCTAAAAACGTCACTTTTGATGCAATGTGATATTTTATGATCAAGATTTGATGTCAAGACACAAAGTAAAGAAATCTTTAGTTCTTACAGCAAGTTATAAAGTCAAGTCTGTTTATAATTATGGAAGGTTCCTGGTAACTATTATTAATAATACCACCAAGCCTTCTAACAGAGGTAAACTCATACTGAGGAAAAAACCTCTCTTCTTTTCAATACAGGTTAAACCTGTTGCCCAGCCAAATCCATGCCAGCAAATAACAAAGCTAAAGCCTTTTCTAGCATATGTCAGTTGACTAGAGTGAAAAAAAAAAGTTGAAACCCTGACCAAAACAATTAGGTTAACTCAGCTGAAACCTAGAGTAGGATATAGAAATCAGGTGAGAATCAAGTTTCCCATCACTTGATTAAACTTTGATGGGTTTTTTTGGAACAGAAAACCATGCTCTTCATTTTAAGGAAAAGCAAGCTTAAATCATGGGATGGAAACTATTTTAGTGTTATTTTCTGGGGCTAGTATATAATAATACATGCTGTGTCCCATTTCCCAGCTGGTTAATATTCATGTTGATAATCAGTCCTTTGATTTTGGGTAGGCTATTTCTGTGTGATAAAAGTATTGTGTTAATAAATGATAACCAGCAGTATTTGCTTCTGTATCAACATAGTATATTATTTGTGAAAATATCTACTTTACTGATAGTCTTTATCAGCTTTATTTCCAAGATATCTGGCTACTGATAAACACTCCTAAGAAGCCCAGTATATATTTGTGATTATATTGCATTGTTCACAAAAATTAGTCATAATGACAGCATTTCCCTTTCTTGAAAAGAACTGGAATTCTCACACAGGCCCTTACTGGAACCACAGATGCCTTTTTGCCTATAAGGTGAACTTCACCTCTCTTGGAAAAAGGTTCACTGTTAAATATATATAAAGCTTTAATTGCTGTTATACATGAAATTAGAATTTTCTTGGCACCATTACAGCAATTGCAGTAGTTGCTTAAGAGCTGTAACTCATGTCCATTGAAACATCCTTAAAATTAAAAGCTGGTCAGTAGAAGTTTCTAATATTCTTTGTTGAGCTGTATGCCACTTAGATCAGAAAATTCTAGATTTGTAAGGCTTTACAATTTTTCATTTACATAAGTTCCTGCTAGTGAATCATCATTGGAGTTGACATTTGTTTATTTTAAGGCCACTGGTTGCACTCCATAGTAACTATCACTTGCTATAGATAAGGTTCAGCTGCTCCCCTGCTCTGTTAACAGTGGGGTTCTGCCTTTGGTCCCAGTGCTGCAGGACTCCTGTATGGTATTGGTGGTGCTGTGACTCACTAGATTGCTGACAGGTCCCAGTCCAGATCCAGTTTCTAACCTGATCTGGCTGTTTTATTTCAGTAATAATAAACCAATCAACTGATCATGTTGCTTTCCCTGCCTCCCAGGAAGTACCTTCTCAAACACAGCTGCTTTGTTAAAGATCATGTACATATATTTGTATGCAAAACTGAGCATGTATAAAGGTTTTTATTAGTTCAGGTGCTCCTGATAGAAATGTGATATACTGGATAGAGTACTGGGCTCAGACAGAGGATACTTTGTCCTGCTGTGTCATGGGATTCTCCGTGCTCTGGTTTTTAATGCACTTGGAGATACTGTGATAAAACATAATTCTATAGAACAGGTAAAATACCATTTTATTCTCGTGTTTTGGCGCCATAACGAAATTTTTCTGCTGCAGACTATGCCATTTTCCAAATGAAGCCTAGCTCAGAAGTGACGAGAAATTTTTCACTAACATGAAACACAGCTGAAATGAGCTCTCCTTTCCTTGGACTGGATTAATGAGCAGAAGTTAAAAAGTAAATTTCACAGTGAAAAATTAGAATAAAAGCTGTTTTGAATATACAACATTTACCTGTCTAGTGCTTAACATTTGAGCAGCAAGATTGTAGTTTTCCTGCAACACCATACTTGGCAGCAGCAGGCAGTCTTACTCCTCTGCATGTTGTCTTTTGCCAGCTGAATTCTCCCAGTTGAAACTCCCTGTCTAGGCTGTTCCTGTAGCAATGCAGGTGTCCTTACTCGAACATAAGACAGACCCATGATATCCTTTTAAAAAGCATTTGCTAAATAAGGATCTTCAGTGTTACAGCTCATGAGTTTTATAAACCGATGTTCATTGTGCCAGTTGTTTTATTTCCTGAAACAGTCAGGAACAGAAGAGGATGACAGGGAAAATCCTTACACATTCGGGGTAGTTACACTTTCCCACTGAGACTAAAGAGTAATTCTGTCATCTGCTTTATTATGGTTGCAGGACAGTTGATGTAAAATACTTTGAAAAGCTAGAATTAACTCAAGAGAATATATTCTATAGAATTTATTTCTAAAATATTAAATCCAATTACTATTTTTTTAAAATGGTAGAAAGCTGTTATTTTCAAAACAGAGTCTAGTTCACTTACGTGTTCCTTGGTATGAGTAATCTCAGCATTTGCCTTTTCAGTGTTTCAAGGTTTTTTTAATATTCTTAATTTTGCTATTCTCTGTAATCTTTGTCCATATGCAAATTATTGTCCATTTTCTCCAAGTGTCAAATCCAAAGTACAAATATTGTGAAGTGATGAAGTGCAATGTAAAGATGTCTGAGTGAACACATGCTTGAGTTCTTCACAAGTTCTTCCTTTTCACTGTCTCTTCCCTCCCCTAAATCCAGGACAGCTTTTAATTTTATGGCTAATAAATGTACCAGGGTATTGTTTCCATTTAAGGAGGAAAGTTACAAAATCTTTGAGGACTTTTCTGCTACCCCAATAGCTTATAACTAGAATTTTACTTTATATGAACATCCACTTATGAAATACCTCTTTTGCAGCCTTAGTATTTTCTTTTTAATTCCTTCCTTACTTCCTGTTGGTGTTTTGGAGGTCTGTTGTACATTAAGACTTCTCATTAAAATGGAGCACAAGGGCAACTCTACTGTCCTTTGTGCTGAGAATGAGTTCTTGAAAAGCCAGGTTGGGTGGGGTTTTGAACAAGGTGATCTAGTGGGTGGCAGGGTCAGGGTGGGTTGGAACTAGATGGTCTTTAAGGTCCCTTCCAAACCAGGCCATTCTGTGATTCTAAGAGGTAAAATATGTATTGCCCTACTGCTGTCTTCAAGACAGACACCCGCCCCTCAGAAGGTTCCACTGACTGGAGAACCATAGTCCTGGTGCTCTTTCTCAGTTGAGATTATAGTCCTTCATCCAAGGCTGGAGGTGGAACAAAAAAAAAGTCAAAAGATAGATTTTGTACTTTATTAAAACAATTATTTTAATTTGGAGCTTAGCAATGATACTTCTCTTTCATGAATGTCCAGCAGACCCAAGTAAAAAAAAGTGTGTCTCTCATGTACATTCTTCTCTAACTGTTCACCTTTCCAACAAACCATGAAGATAGGATTAGCTGTTCTTGATAGGGAAAATGGTGGAAGATACAAATGTACATCATTGTTCTAATACAAGGATCAAGATAATCCTTTGTCTTCAAACACTTGAGTGAGTGCAGGGAGGATAGAAAGAACAATTTAGAGAAAAAGAAAGATGAAGGCAGGAGGCAGATTGATGAGGATTATTTTTCTTCTAAAGGGAAAAATAAAGCATATTTTAAAAAAACACAACAGAAGGAAAAAGACAAATTTAGATCTCTTCAACGCAAGGAGAAAAAGTAGGTGAAAGCATGAACTCAGCAGAAACAGGAAATGACATTTTTTTCCAGACCACAATTATACAGGTGGCCATTAAATAAAAGACTTATCCAAATGCATGGGGTAAAAAAACTAAAAAGCTACACCCTAGAAGTATTGCTAGCATATCACTCTTTGTTGATGGCAATTTTAAAGACAAGTTCAAAATCATTTTAGTTAACTCTGCTCCCAGGCACATATTCTCAAATACCCAGTTTCTCAGCTAGCAAGAGATGCTAAAAGCAAAGACAAAATGTCCTTTTATCAGCATTTTATCTTGGCATTTTCAAATGAGGCTTAGTACATTAGGGCAGTTAATTATTTTAGGTTTCTCCATTTTAAACTTATAAAATACGTTCTTAAGAATGAAATTTTGGGTTGGATTGTGGATGAAGGTTAACTTTGCTGGGGTAATGGGGGAATCACTGTAAAGAAACATTTGTGAGTCTCAGATATAGATTCAGCACCAGTTTTCAGCTTCTTGAAAAGATCATCATGTGCTCTGGCAGCTGGTTCTCTTAAAACCAGAAGCAAGCATGCTGGTTTTTTTCAAGCCATTTCACACAAATGCCACAACTTCAGGTCTCAAATGCCCATGTAAACAAGGCTTAATAACTGGGCACTTCTTTTAATTGACTGATTGTAGGCACTTCTATGGAAATACGTCTGAAGTGTAGTTTGTGAAATATGTTTAAAAAGTGTTTGATGTAAAATAAGCGCTAGAAATTTAACAGTACAAAAATAGTCAAAATCTGTAGATTACAAAATGTTCCTAAGATCCTCAGCCTGTAATATTGTCTTAGTAAAGTTGATCTTTTAAGTTAAATTGCATTCTGGTGTGATAACCTTTTACAATTAAAATTATTAATACAAATGTACTGATTAATACCTGTTAACATAAAACGTGGCAACTGTTTCAGTCTACAACTTAGAAATTTTGTAAAAAAAAAAAAACCCACAAACAGAAACAACACGTTACCTTTTATATGTTTAAAGGGTTTTGTTTTAACAGACTATATTAACATTCACACTGTCTAGTCCAACCCTGTCTTTTAGCAGGTTCATCTTTCTCTGTATACATATATATATATATATAGCCCCATAAGAATATAAAATTGCTTTTGAAATTTGTGTTGGCAAGTGGTAAACAGTACACTGTGGCATAAACGCAGAAGCACTTAAGTTGATGGTATTTCAGACAGGTAATCCATTCAAATGGGACTAGTAAGAATGTGTAATTACAGCCATTAGTTTAAAATTTGTACATTACTTCTAACGTTACTAATTTCTGAGAAAAATAATTACGTTACGTACTTAACATTTTCCATTACAGATGATCTTGCATACTAAAATTACGGAGGTCTCAACAGTTAAGCAAGATATTTAATTGGACTGCTGCTATTAAACTGTTTGAAGAAGCAAAGGGAAAGAAAATTCATCTTAAAATCTGTATATGGAAATAATTCTAAGCTTCATGAACTACACATTTCCTTAATTTCTTTTTTTTAAGCAAATTGTAACATCAAAGATGCCAAAGGGTAATATAAGCTACAATAATATTCAACAGAACTTAACCTAGATCTTATGTTGTAATAATTTATTCAAATCAACTGTATTCTTCTGTATTTATATTTTCAGTATTTATTATGAATGATATGAAATTTGATGTATTTATTGTGGCTTATTACTGCAGTGTATATATTACAAAAATGAGCATTTTTAAGTATTAACATTAGTTTTTTTTGTTAATTAGTGGCACTTGTATCAGCTGTATTTTTATTATATATTGTACAATATATATTGTCCATTTGTTTGCAATGAAGTAAACCAGGTTTCTACGTTACATGCTGGCTGCCAGTGCATTGTGCGTCTCATTTCTGCTACACAGTCACTAGAAAGCCTCTCAGCTCAGAGAGCCAGAATTAATACTGCACCTCCTCCCTGACACCTGCAGAGCCTCCAGAGGCACTCTGTGAAATTTCAAGCATTTCTCCCATTCCTGATAGTCTGATAGCCTACGGAGATGCAGTTTGTGTGGAATTTTTGTGTGTGTGTGTTTTTGTTTCACAATATTTGTATGCCAATTAAATAAACAGAAATGCCTTCTTAGGTATATATTTGCCCCTTAAATAATACTACTGCCTACAATTTTCGTTGGCCAGGGAAATAGTGTACCTGATTCATCCGTGCCTATAATTTTCATAATAAGGTGATGAAACAATTGTTTTCAACAGCTGTTGAAAGAAAATTTTGCAACAGCTCTCTCTGGTGGACAACTTGCAGTAATTTTATACATCAGATCATTTCAATGGCAACATTCAAATACTGCTAAATTTCAGCAGAACTGCTTATTTTGAAAACTGATGATCAACATAGCTTCATTAAGAAAATAATTAACAATCACAGCACAACCTCTATCTTTTTATTCAAATACTTATTAAAACTGAGATGCATATTTATAAAAAGTAAGTTGTCCTTAAGTTTGCTTATATGATAAATTACATATAGCTAAATTATTTGTATTTTTAAAAAGTGATAAAGGTGAGATGTTGTTCCCTAGATTATAAAAAAGTTCTTACAGGAATTATGCTATCATTTGGTTGTAGTCTGTTGGGAGTCCCATATTTGCTATTAGACTGCTTTTGGCATTGCTGTGGAGTGTGGCTGAAAGGGCTGCTCCAGGGCTGGCTAAGCCACACTGATACAACAGAATGTGAAACAACTTTCAACACTGCTTCTAAGTCAAGATCCCAAGATGCCCATTCAAAAGTAGGAAGGCATAACTCTTAAGTTCACTTGTAAGTTGATCTGTTAATAACACTCACGTTATTCTATACTCACCCTAGAGTAAAGCACCAATTACTCCCAAGGGTGATAAAACAAAATCCTCAGGTATAGTGGGCTGGCAAATTCCCACTGCAGTGAATGGTGTCATAACCAGGTGGAGCCACAAGCAACCAGTAGGGAACTCTATTCACAGGCAGTACTACCCAGAGCCACAGGCCCTGAAGTCACAAAATATTTAGGACCTGCTTTGTCCTGCTAGGAGCAGGGCTGAACTGGCGTGGCCTGAAGTCAAGCCTTCTTCAGACTTGTGGTTACTCCCTGGATGTGTAAGAGAGCATTGTGAGATGGAGGTTAACACTGATGCCTGCTGTTCTAGTAACCTTCAGTAGTTTATACAGCCATGTGATTGAGGTACCAATATTTACATGTTGTGTATGAAATACTATTTACCTTTGTCCCCTTCGTAGAGGACATTAAAATGTTACTGAAAGAGATTAGTGTTAAAGAAAAAAAAAAGACATAAAAGAGCTAGAGAACCCCTCTGCAACAAACTGATTTTTCAGCAAGTCTTTCTAACTATTAGAAACTATCAGCCAGCCACTTTCAAGAGAACGTTATCAACAGCCAGAAGATGCTGCTGCTTTTTTAGTAGCTTTAGAAAACCCCCAAAATCCAACTTCCCAAACCTCTAGTCATATTTACAGATCTCTTACTTCTCTCCTAGTAGTATATGATGCCTATATATGTGTGTACACTCACACACACACCCACACACACACATAAGAATATCTCAAAGTGAAATAGTCGGTGTGACCTAAAAGTTAATTTTGAATCTTCAAACAGAAGAGAACAAAAAAGTCACTTAAAATTTTCCTCTATTTATAGATTAGCTTCCCTCTTTTCTGGCAGGTAGTAGGGAGTCCCAAGTAAGACTGAACTGCTAAGAAGACTAGGTACTGCAAAATACAGACTAAAATACCACAGTTTAAGGAACCAGGATAGTTAACATACCTTAAAAAATATTGTGTATAATACATATTTTGTACTAGTGACCTATGCTAGACCAGAAAAGGAGTCATAAAATGAAAGGAAAATCTTAAAATACCATTTTAAAATCACATAATTAATTTCCCTTTCTATATCTAGAGCTAAAGACAAAATATAGTAACTAGGTGAACTGCTATACCTATTCTTGTAAAAAAAAAACCCAACTACATATATTGCTATATCTGAAAAAAAAACAAAAACTAAAGTGGAGCTTCTCTAGCATTGCTTAGGAAGAGGTTCCTACCTCCAAGTGCAACAGAACACTCATTTCCTTGCAATTTAAATTCTACCTTGGTTTGAAATGTTAGATCTTAAAAAACCGCTCATACAATGGCAAAAACCCAACTGATAATGAGTAGAAAAATGACGGTTCATATGTGCATATGTTCATATGTGCATATCTGACATGCTTGAAATAGGTTGCATGAAGGAATTATCCTTCAGTGATATTAAAATAATACCCTTTCTATATAACACGAACTGAGAACTAAAAGGACAAGTACTTTTAAACTGGTATGATAAATACCTTGTCTTCAAGAACAGGTTCCTCTGGACACTGAGTTTGCATTCCATACCCAAGGTTCAACACAACACAGCTCTCTCTCTCTCTGTAATCTCCCATCCTCTATTCATATTGTTCAACAATTTTCACATTCACCTGCATTCTGTTTTTCCTTAATTCCCCCGTTTTATCAAGTGCATGTATTGGCCTTCCAATATTGGTTTGATCCGCAAAAGAAATAATACTTTGTATTCCATTACCAAATTAAAACATTTCTCAGAGGACACATGCAGATCTTTGTGCAGTGTTGCTCTGCACAACCTTCCAGTTTCAGTGGACCCTGGTACCCTTCCTGGTACAGTCTTTTCCACAATTTCTGTTCACTCTGTATCAAGTTATTGTAAGTCATACCACTTTAACTTCACGGAATACCCTCACAGGTGTCTCCAAAAGCTTTACAAAAGCTGAGATGCAACTCAAAGGCATTATCAATCCCAAAAAATAAATTAGAGTTTAAGCTTCTGGCAAATTATCACTAGTCCTTGCTTATACACTGTCTTGTCTTTTAGATAATTTATAGGTACGGAAAGGAATTTTTCTTGCTTTTATTCAGAAACAGAACTCATTAGTCAGGTACCATTAAATTATGAACAGACTGGCTCCCTCCCCACCATAGAATTAAAAAAACCCCACACATCATCATCTATTCACCCACCAGACCTAAGTTAGCATTTATCTGTAATGATATTACTTAATTACTAGGACAAAAGAACAGATTTATTATTAATGTATTTTTGGCCTATTCAGCCTTTAATATGCACCCCCTCAGATTTATTCTTAGCTTTGTATTTGATCATGTTGCCAAATATTTGTCTTCACAAATTTTTAAAAATTGATTATATATATTTGATTATGCTATATTATGTTCTGTAATCAGCAGAATAATTAGAAAGGCCAAAGTCTCACTCAGACTGATAGAATTGAGATCAGTCCTTTGTAAGAGGGGAAACAAACAAGAAAAAAATATTAATATGCAAGTGTTGGCACAAGAAATTGTTACATATGGATAACATTAGAAACCTGTGAGATAAATATTGCATAGATCATTAGAAGGTAGGGGCAGAAGTTTAGTAGATAACATGTAATTTAAAAGCAATAATGAACAGAATGCTAAAAAATTGTGTGAATGTTAAGCAGCTTGGGAGCCTACTACAATACAATTTTATAATACATTTTAAGTCCATGAAATATAAAAAAAACCTATACAAGAGGTTTTGGATAAACAAAAGATTAGTATGAAAATAAGCAGGTTTTCCATTAAAATAACCATAAATACATACTTTAGTGAGAATTACTTTTTTCTTCTACAAAACAACTGACTTTCTAGAAGCTGAGCATAATGTCGTATCCTATTTAGCTTTGGCCTGATGGTCAAATTTTGAGAAAGCTTCACTGAGTAAATTATTAAAAAAATAAAATCAGCCATTTGAGCATAAAAACATATATATAAAGTGTATTGGGTTTTAGACCACAGACAATAATTTCTCATGACACTACAAAGAAAATTAGTCTTCTTCAGAAGTACTTACAGTATGTAAAAAAACCTCCACATATGGCCCTTAAAATAAAAGAGAACTAATAGGATCCATAAATCAGTGGTCAACCTATAAAGTCTTATCATAGAAATATGGTAAACAAAATATAACCAGGATCTCAATTATCTTTGGTATAACAGACTCCCAGGGAATCTCTGATGACACATTTTATATTCAACTTAGGAGGAAAAAGAAACCCTTTAAACATTTTGCATTTAAACTATCACGTAAAAATCCAGTATATATATACGATCACAGTTCAGAATGGCTCTTTTCTGTTAATAAAATACTTCTGGCCTATAATACCAAATCTTAATCGTTCTGGCCAAAGATCCACTTCTGGAAAGGGTCTGATGGATTACAGGATGCCAAACTCGGATGCTCTCCATTTCCTGTAAGGCACATATGTAGTGCTTCATTGTACAGAGTTTGATCCTAAAGTGAGGAAAAAAACCGTCAACAAACAATGAACATGCTATTTCCCCTCACAGTTCTTGCCCCAAGCTGGGTGCTAAAGAGTAAGCTCAGACAGGTGGTGCAGAGTGGGCTAGAAAATACATAAGTAGTATAAGTGCCAACTTGCTTTGTTAGGAAAGTTTTGTAAAGTATTTTAAAAATACAAAACATCTGAACTGACTTCCAGGTGAATGTCTAGACAAACACATGAAAAAATATCAATGGCTCTTTTAAGTGACATTCCTACTAGTGACATCAAGTTTTGATCTGTAACTGAAAAGCTGAAATTATCTCCATTTTCCTGCCAAAACTAAACTGACTCTTTTTTGGCTTCAGAGTTTTTGTTTTGTTGGCGTTTTTGCTTTTCTTGGAAATGCAAAATTAACTAATATCGAAGATCACTAATAAAAGTGCCATTTCACTGCACAGGATTTGTACCTTCTGGTGCAGCCACTGCTCCTCTCCAACAGCAAAGGTTTTCTGGCCTTTGTAGGTGCACTCGCGAAGCTGCACAGGTCCCTTGGCAGCATGCAGACAAAGCTCCTTCTGAATGTTATGGCGAATTTCATGGTGTGCAGAATATTCAAAGTACTATTTAAATTAAAAAAAAAATGGTAGACAAACACAAAGAAAAGTATTAAACTAAATTAAGCCTTTCCAAATCACATACACAAAGTAATAAATTTCTTATTCAAAAATTTTAGACTACAGAATAATTCCTCTGATTTTTAGCATAGACACTTCAAAAGTGTTTACAAAACTAAAAGCAGTTTTTAGTAGTTAATGTAATACTAATTTACACTTGTATATATAAATTGGAAATAACATTTGTTGCATGTGTATTATGATGCAAAATCTTACTCCCACACAGACCATATATAATTCAAGGAGACACACTGAGGAGTAGAGATAGTTTAAGATAACTTAAATTTTGGCATTTCTGAACTTAAAAAATCTGTATTCAGTTCTGTTGCTAGATTTTGGTTTTTCTTAGAGCAACCAAAAAAAAAGTTGTCACACAGAACAATACTGATTGCTCTAGGCCAACTTTTGCTGCTTGACCTAAACAGTAAGTGTGAACAATAGGATGCTGTTATAGCCTCTTGTGAGGTAATAATTAGAAAAGTAATTATAAAGATGTATTTTGTGAGCTAATTTTACCATGATTTCCTGACAGCAGAGTACTCCTAAGGCTCAGCTATAATTCCGATCCTAACAGGGATTTACTTCTAAAAATCAAAGACACAGCTGTTCTTTTACCCCTCCAGCCCTAACCTAACATCCTGGTCTCTTCTCCCAAGTTTAACCAGCAGAGTCCCTAACATTACATGTCTGCTACTGTTTCTTGCCTCTGGATGTCAGCCACCTTCATCATATCTTTCCTTTGAATATTAAAACCAGGTTCAGTTACCACCCTTGGCCTTCCATTTTCCAGTGGTCAGCAATCACCTCCTCGCTACCTTGGAAACAATGGGAACAGCACTGAGGAACAAACAGGCATCTCACTCTCAAGACTGTATGACCAACATTAGTCCTCAAAACAGGTACTGAAGGAGTGACCTGCTTAGTCATTTAGCTCTCAGACACAGTAATTTACTCTTAATCTGATAATCTGACTTACTCTGTCCTGATTTATTTTTGGAACTTCAAAATCTCTGCAAGCCCTGAAAATAATGGCTTGAAAGCTATGTTTAGAACTTTATTATTTGGATATTGAGATGAGCATGTTTCCAGCCTCCAGTACTCTAAAAACGAAGAATAATGTACAACTGATGTATAACTCTGAAAACAAAGTTCTCTTTTCTACTCCCATTTCAAATATGAAGATGACAGCATGGGAAATACGAGCCTACACTGCTAAAAGTCTGGTAAAGAATAGAGGACAACTGAAAACAGAGCATTGAAATGAGAAGGGTTAAGTAAGCAAATATGCATCTCTTCAGCTTTATCAGCAAAATCAATTCTCTGAAGGCTGGCATTTAAAGGGATTTAGACTGCTATTTTGTAGCAGGAAGGAAACCAAAAAACACTTGAAAGAATAGAGTTTTAGTATAGCCCAAGATAACTTAGAGAACAATAGAAGCATACAGCAGATCTTTTAATACAATGTCTTTCTACAGTGTTCCCAAATTAATGACTGTGACAATGTGAAAAGGCTAATAGTATTAATCCACAATTGAATAAAACCCCAAATTCAATCCTGTAAGCTGCTATCATAATAGGGTATTTCTTAAGCTAGACAGCATGCCATGTCTCACAAAAAATTATTAGAAAAGTATCACCTGACTAGGATTATGTGCCTCAATTTTCACAGTGCCATCAATGGATGTATTTTAAGATTGGAAAAAAATTCATTAACACCCTCCCCTCCATGAGATAACAACTATATTCTGATAAAAATTTTAGACCTTTGCTGACCTTTAATTATTAAGGACCACTTTTAAAGGGAGCAGAGAATTGTGCATTTCTGGCCAGGGAGATGTTCCTATTGTTTGTATTACAGTAATGATGGAACGATTCAGTATCTGACATCTATTTCAAGTCCTGTCGTAGAAGGAACAGAGCACCATGGCTGCCTCCAGGAGCTATGGACCAAAGAGAGCTCCTCTTGACCAAATGAAATCATATTATTCACTTGCATTAGCCAGTACAGGATAGGCCACTTTGACCTCACACTGTGAGGCTGCAAGCATGATAGGGAAGGTGGCTGAGGCCTGGAAACTTGGTCTCCCATTGGCCGGATTCCAACCAACATCTTCCTTGCCACTGCGAGTCCTGGTGACAGAGAAAGAAGCAATAGGAGGAAGCATAAGGAAAGGAAGAATTAAGAAGACAACACTTATAAGACAGGCGTAAGGGTGGCAGGAAAAGGTTTTGCATAGAAAAGAGAGGGCAAGTGAAACAGTGTAAATGTGTTTGAAATTTGAATTTGTATACTGAAGTTAAAATATTAGAAATAGGACATGACATGAAGAGTAGTATGGAATTTTTCTTTAAAAAAATATATATAGGAATTAACTGTTAAAGAAAATAAGGAAAAAGGAGATAAAGGAGAGAGAAACTGCATGTTAAAAATCAGTCAATTTCTCTAAAATTAATTTTATTCAGTAAAGCCACAGCGGGAGAGAGAACAAAAATCAGGTATCAAATATTTTACCTGATTTCCTCCAAGTCCATGACAAGAGTACATAATCAATGGTTTGCCACCATGGTTATTTTCACCAACATCCAGACACATGCGGTTACCTATATTTTTTAACTAAAGAAAGGGTGTTATCAGGATAAAAAAAGCTTAGTGAATGAGAGAAACTTAAACTGTCTCAGTTATAGACAAAATCACCTTCAGTTAACTATTACAGTTGTTTTTTCGTTTTTACCTTCTGCTATGCTCAAATCTAAAAGTTCTGTTTTCTCAGTTAATCTTTTCTAACTAAAAGCCTAGTAACTACAGTCACCCTTGGAGTTATTAGCCTGCTCTGTACAATGTTAGTTATTCAAATCACAATTTGAACAGATATTTAAAATAAAATATTTAAAACAGGAGGAAGGGAAAGTTTTACTTGTAAATACACACTAAAATTTCATGTTCACCTCAAGCTAAGAACTATTACTTTTTTGTTTGTTTTAGCAATGCAATGTCTAAAGTTATTTGGCAGGGAAAATGACTATTGACATAAATGAAAATGACGTATCTATTGACAAAGCTATAAAAGGTATGCAGGAAAGATTCTTTGTCCCGGGTAGTGACAGATAACCCTAGAGCAGTTAAAGATAGCCAAAGTCTAGAAGTTACAGCAAAGGTAGTACAAGAGATTAGCAAACTTCCTGGACTATGAAGAATATAGAAAGTAATTAAAATTAAACTTACGTATCCAGAAAACAAAGGATTCAGGTCTGGCACATATGCTTCTGGATAAACATTACTGAGGTACCAGGTAAAATTTTTACACTGCAGGCGCTGCCTTAAATCAAGTCGTTTTGATATGTCTCCAAATGTTTTCTGTTAGACAAAAGGAGGTAAAGAAGGATGGAAGATTAGACATTCATTCTGCACAAGCTATGATATTCTGTGCAGTACTAGACAAGTTTTAACTTCCTTTGTTGACTTTTTTCTTGTTAATGTTGTACTACTACAGTTACTGCTGTCTTTCCGTGTCATAACACCAAATGACATACTGCCTGCAGCATTTCAGAGCACTTGCAAGAAAAATACGTTGCAAGATGGATAACGTAGAAGTATCTTTAGTCCCAAGTAAGTTTTAACACAGTGCCATGGGGTGGGAGAGTACAAATAAGACCATACTGATGACAACCATAAAGCCAACTGATCTCACTAAAAATATAAGCTGAAATAATAAAACTGGATTAATGAAATAATTAGCATAATATCCAGTACCATGTAGAATCTCCCAAACAAAATTCAGTTGTTTAGCTGCTGAACATTCCTGGGAAATGTAATGCTTTCAGTGATAAAACAGTCATGAAAATTTATCACATGAAGGGAGAAAATAGCTTCTAAAAGAAAACTCTAGATTCTAGCTGGGCAGAAAACTTACAAAATAAATAATTCAACACCCAATCTCAACTCCAAAAATTATTTACTTGAAAATAACTGACTTTTTAAGCAGATAGAGACAAGATGGTTATCCACCATCAAGTAAGTTTTATTCTGCTGCTAAAGAACAACAAAACCTGCTTTTTCAGTAAGAATACTAAGCAACTTGAAACTAACAAGACATTTTTCTCACTCCAGAAAATAAGCTGGTTTACATTGTCTACACTCAGTAGTTTCTCTCATGTTCTTCAGTTAGTTCCTGCACAATGCAAATAACCCAGGGGAAAGTATGAAAAACACCAATAAAAACACCTCACCATACAAAATTAACATTCATCAACCAAACTTTAGTTTTTTTCATTTTTGTTGGGGATAGAGCATTAAGCAAACTGAACAATCTTTTCATTAAAATATCTAGAATCCTTACATACTTTGTCAATAAATAACTTTTGCTCACCAAAACTTTCACCGCAGCAAGTGTGATTTCTAATACCACCACCACCACCTACTTGTTTCACAATTTTTGCTGCCTCTGTGTTTCTTCGGTAAAATATTTCTTTATATTCATCCATCCACACTTCTGCAAGGCGAACTTGATTACGTGTGATCACCTGAGTACCTTTTGGGAAAGTATGGGGACTCTTGCTGCGAAAGACATGGCCAACAACAGAGCAAGGCATGATCTCCAACTGTCCACCACATTGCCATACCTAATAATAACATTTAGTGTGTAAGTACACTGCAATTAGAATTCAGGGGGTGGAAAAAAATTCAGTAATATTATTGTTTGTCAGAATACATCAAAGCACTAGCAAGTATACCTATATCAGGAATACCGTTATATATATATATATATATATATATATATATACATATATATATAAATAATGTGAATATATATACACCATATACCAGTTAATTTCCTAATCAGATAAGCCCTGGAAATACACATTTCAGATAGCAACCCTAAAAACATTTTACAAAAATAAAAGTAGTTTAATGAGCATGTTTGCATTTTATTTTATAGGTAATTAGTAATTCAATTTTCTTGTCCTAGTTGGCTGATTGAGGAGTCAATATCTAATACTAATTTATTCTCAGATCCCCTGTACACTGTCAGCATAGAGACAATTGCTAATTAGGGAGCTAAACTTACTCTGAAAGACATTTCTATATTTTCACCTCCCCATATTTCCATTTCTTCATCATAGCTTCCAATGTGTTCAAAGTAGTCTTTTGATATTGAAAAGAGACCTCCAGCAAAAGTAGGTGTTCTGCAAAAACAAAATTTTACTAAGAAAGACAGTAGGTTTTTAAAATATAGATGTAAAAGCATGGTGCAAGTGTTCTATGAATTTTCCATGCACTTGTTAGTATTTCAGTCCAGTGATGCATATTCCTGGCATAGATAGTACTTCTGGCACTTAAATACGTTCACAGAGTCTCATTTGACAACTTATTGCCATTTATTAAGAACTTGTTCAGACTAACGACTGCTGGTATAAAAGAAAGCATGAGGAAAACAAAGTTTCTCTGTATGGAGGATATCGAGAAAAAGTACAACTCCTACAGACCAGTAACCTGTCTGTGGACAAAGCAGGTACAATTATCCAAATGCACTACTCTATCAGCCTAGTATTTGGGTGCTCTGACCCTTTTTGATAGTCCTTTAAGTAAAGTGAATGAGGAGACAGAATCATTGTACTGTCTCTGAAAATAACTGTGTATAATCCTCCTTTGCCCCTTCCCCTAGGAATATAGGCAATTTCCACCATATGTAGAAGACGTAATGCAGAGCAATTACTGTCTTAAGGAGCCTTTATTTTTATGAATGCTTTAAAATGTGGTTCTTAAAGAAAGTATTACAAAAAACATCTAAGATGCTAAGATGTCTGATTATACTGATATGAAGAACTAATTTATTTACAAACTACTGTTCATAAGATAAGCTCCATGAAAACAGAAGGATTTAAATAGTATTCAAATTTTGTTTACCTAATTGGATAGGTTTCATCTTTTCTTCTTTTATTCTCATGTTTAGGAAGAGTCTCCCATCCAAATGACAAACTCCAATCAAAATTTCCTCTGTTGTGGCTATGCACATAAGGAGATGGTTTAATGAATTCAAAGGTATTGAGATCAATAGAAGCAATGTCAGGGCTTACAACAGCAACAGGATTCTCAGCTATTCTTGCCAATAATGGCTCTAACCAGCCATAAAAGCATTCACCTGTGGAGAAAATGAGAACACTTTGGCTATAAAGTAGTACATAAGGTGTATTTTAACATGTCCAGCAAGCCAATACGGACTATTTTAAAATAGCATACCTAATTATACTTTCAATAACATGAAATAGCAATAGGAAAGATTATATATTGCTAACATTTATAATGAATAAAAACTCTGCAACATTAAATCAAAGACAACAGCATTATAAACCAGACGTGGCATAGTTCCAGGTTACACTTACAGTGAGCATCCAGGAAGGTAAGGGTCTCTCCTGTTGCTACTGAAGCTCCCAACAACCGTGCAGTGATCAGACCTTTTCTTTCCTTTTGACGGACTACTTTAACTATTTGAAACTGTTTCACATATTCATCTAGTTTATCATGCAGGTATTCTAGAAAGAGAAATCAGTGTCAGGATATTCAGTGCATACACATGCCACTGCCCAAAATGGTACACTATTAAGCGAACAAGATAAACTCATACTAACCCCAGAAATTATTTCAACATCAAAGGCATAAAAATTCCTATCTGCTGAAGGTTCTTTTTAGGGTCTGACTATTTTGGGCGTAGGG
Source organism: Sturnus vulgaris (assembly GCF_052056855.1). Lineage (NCBI taxonomy): Eukaryota > Metazoa > Chordata > Aves > Passeriformes > Sturnidae > Sturnus > Sturnus vulgaris. The sequence continues at coordinate 23,082,724 of NC_142249.1, read as the reverse complement.
GTGTAGGAAGAGGTGACCAGCACAGAACAGGAAATGAAATATTAAAATAATTCTGAGCAAGAAAGCACATGCTAGTACATCTCTGCTGCAGTGTTAACCATTTGAATACCAATTCCATTTTCATAACAAATGGATCTCGTACTTACATTGTCTGCAGAACATGCAAATTCTTCCCTTAATGATAGCACACCTAGACAGTTTTCAAAGGCTACAGTATTTACAACAGCAACAGAAGCCATACAAAAACTATTTAAATGTTCAGATTATGAGAAAGAAACCCACATCTTCTTTATTCTGTCCATCCTTAGTATTAGACTGTACTACTGAACATATTTCACATCCAATTCTTTCAATATACTCAATACAGACTTGAAAAAGAGTGCAAATACATTCATAGAAGTATATATAAGCATATTCATCTTTGTAAGGATACAAAGTTGTTTGAACTTGCATTTGTGTTCACACTAAGTATATATATAATTATTTTTGAGACTCGGCTTAACTGTTGAAAATTACTTGCCACTCAATAATTGTACTTTCTAATAAAGACACTGTCCTTCATAATTACGAAATTAATTTGCCCTTCATAATTATGAAATTAATTTGCATAAAGACAACCACTATGATGAAATGGAAATTTCTGCAAGTCTGAGCCAATTGATACTTGGATACTTTGTTCTACAAATTGCAATTGGTTTGAAATACAAATTACGAAACTACTTCATGCAAGCAGTTATGCAAGCAAATCAGCATTGAAAAAAAATAGAAATGGGGTTTAAAAACCTTTTAGAGCACAGGAATTTTGTATTTGACTACCTTATGGAAAAATAAGGTGGAGGAGGGCTATTTTATATTAAAAGAAAAAAAAAAGAAAGAAACAAAACCACTTAGAATACTGTTATACATGTTAATAGTGGTAAAGAGACATCCTCTTAGCCAATTTAGCTGCAATCCTAACATCTTAAATTAAGGAACCAAAAAGAGAAGTGAAAGCAGAGAGACTTCTTACCATCTACGCTGGCATCATCCACCAAAATGATCTCCTTCAGCAGTATGGCAGGAGATGTGTACATCACACTGTGCACGGTTCTGAGCAGAGTTGACCACGCTTCATTATGGAAAACAATGATAACGCTTGTGGTTGGCAATGGTGGGCAACGTTTAAACTTTTGTTCAATACATCTACAAATTACAAAGTGTCAGGGGTTACAAAATGGACAACAATTTTTTACTCAAACTCTTAAACTTTTCTTTCTAGTACAAAACTTTGTACCTATGGACATTAAATAGTTCTGCTTCTCTGCTTTCTATCCTAGCTTTGAAGTGCAAAGATAGGTACTGCAACTGGAGCAGCTGTTCAGAGTATTTTTTAAAATATCATGACTGAGAATTGAACAACTTAGTTTTGCTTCTGTCTCACACACTTTTGAGTACACTTCATATAATATCCAGGCCTTCTTCAGGAGAAAATTATATTTTATTGAGAGCAGCAGGTACTGACTGAGCTAAATCAAAAGTCACCATTACTCCTGAAACCTAAGAATACAAAGAAGAATATTTATTAGAAAAATTCAGACTTTGCAAGGAAAAATATAAACTAATTCAAATCTCAAAGCTTTGTAGAAATGCTATGTAAGCTTTAGGGCAGCATGTCCCATTCAAGGGATACAATTTTAAACCCACAGTTTTTCAAGACTGAAATATCCTAAACATAACTTTAGATCCAATGGCAAGTCAAGATGACAATGCTGTATTCAAAAGTTGCACACTTACTGTCTGTCAGCTTTAGGGCCTGGAGGACGCCCCAAGGTAATAACCACAGTCACTGCCTCACAAGATACACAAGCAAAACCTCTCCAGTTATGCTCTAGGAGAGGTTATGGTGAGCTGCACCACATGTATCAGCAGTGGCTCAGTAAGTTCAGCCACTTTTTTGGCACAGATGGCTGACAGCATTTCATCTGACACTGACAGGGACTGCTCACAACTAAAACCCACTCCCCCCAAGTTCTACAGTCTACATTTTTAAAATTCTTTAATATTACAAGATTGCTGCTGAGATCTTCCATTACCTTGTTCAAAAGTACAATTCCTAATTTATTAAATTATGCTTGTGGTTTTATTAACGCTGAATGTTAAAAAATGAGGGATGGTGTTTTAATTGGAAAAATGTTGAAACCACATTTTTAGTTTTCTTCTAAGTAAAACTAAGCAGGTTTCCTGAAAGTTACTCAGAAATTTTAGCCTTAAAGGCAAAAGCAGAACACCTTATTTAAATATGGTTACTTTGAATTCAAAACCATGAAAGAAGTGAGCTTTTATAAACATTCTTGGCTTTGGCACTACGGATCATTATGTCCAGCCAATCATTATGTATAGCCAGGAGACCTTCCTAAACTATCACCTACTGCTGAACTCAAGTCACTTTGCAGTCTGAATTTCTGAGAAGTTTTTCAACTATTAGGACATACACATTTCAACTTACTCAGGAGGTCGAGTGTCTGGTCCAAGATCTCGGTGTAAAGAAATCCTATCACTTGCAAATGCATTAAAACAGTGTTTCTCTTCTCCAGCCTGTTTTTCTTTCTGTTCTTCTGAATTTAAGTTTGTGGTTTTAAATGCTTTACCAGAAGCTCCAGGAGCATTAGGATCTTGGAGCGGTCGATCTAGAAAAGGTTTCAGTTCCACTGGAGTATAGTGCCCTGGCAAACAGTGTCTCTCTCCAGGAATCTTAGTTTGTCTAATGGGTGCTTTTATCTGCATTTTTGGCTTTGCACCTTTGATATTGTTCATAGCATTTAACACAAGACCTAATACATGACTTTTCTTTCCAACAACTGGCTCAATCCCTGCTTCATCCTTAAAATCTTGAACACCCACTTCTCTTTGCAATAAAAATAAAAATACCAGAAAGACAAACACAATAATGCTAAACTTCCAAAGTTTCCAGTGAAAAAATGTCTTAAATAGTTTAGGTGTCTTTTTCAAGGCCATTCTAGTTTTAAAAATTTTCACACAATGAAAGTTTCACTGAGTGTTGTTCTTCAAAAATGTCACAGCATTTCTTGAAATTGTAACACCTGAAAATTAAAACAAATAGTATTCATTTAGACATCTAGTATATTCAACTATGTAAAACCATAAAAATTAATGGGAAGGAATTAATTCATTTGCAGCTCCCAAAAGTAAAGTGTTATGCATGTTACATCACTTAAAGGTACATCAAACCTATCTAAAAGATACCCAAAATGCCCTTTCCCTGCTTTTTGTTTTGGGCTTTATTTGTTAAATGCACTTCATATAGAAGAACCAGAAATCAGACATACCATCAAGAATAAAACATTATTTCTACACAGTGCAATTACTTCAAGTTTATTTTCTTCCAAGTAGTTTGTTTAAAATTAGAATAGTCTTGAAAGCAGGGAATTTTAGTTCAATGATAGGACAGAAGAAAAACAGCATCAATACATTAGTTCAAGTTGCATGTCAGAAAGAGCCATGTGGGAAGTGAACTAAAAGATAGGAAAGACTTTTTAATCAACTTATTTCAACAATTTTCAAGTTTCCGCCACTATTTTTTTCAGACAAGTAATTATTCACTTGCTTTCAAAGATGAAACCATGAAAGACATTTGAGGACTACCAAAATCAAAGTGATTTGAATTAAATTCTCTCTGCCAAACCGGCAGTTTACAAGAAGGGGATACATTCTGCCACCAGCCTGAATAGCTGGAATAGCTATTCAGAGAATAGCTTAATTTTTGTCTATGTGAATCAAGAAGAAAAATAAATAGTATCTAGCTTAAAGCCACAGTTAGTTCCCACTACTGACCACAAAATTGCAAAAAACTATTACTTTTCTGTTTATTCCTCTGAAATACAAGATCTTAATTGGAGTAATATATACTCAGGAAGAGATACAAGTCGGAGAAAACAAAACCCACCCACCCCTTACCTGCTTTTCTTCAAGAATCTGCAGGAGAAACTAAGCATCTGCATTTCTTCACATTATACTGTTTTTCAAAGCTTATGTCAGTTTATTAAGCATACATTCAAACTACAGTGTTTTTACCACAGAGTTATTGTTAAAAGAATGCAGAAGGGAAGCATATTAGATCATACTAAAAAGTACCAAAAGCATGCTTCTCAGCTCACAAAATTTCAAAAAAAAATACCAAACAAACCAGCCCATTTCTGTCTCACATATTATTTTCCCATTTTTCCTTACTGCCGAAACATTTGAACTACAATACCGATGCCTTTGAGTGGAAGACTACAAATAAAAACTTTCTTCCCAATGAGAGGACGGCAACCAAATTACCAAACTGCCAGATTGAAAAATGTCTTGTTTTTTCACAATGTCTGGTGGGTTGATCTTGACTGGCTGCCAGACACCAACACAGCCACTCTCTTGCTTTCCATCCTCAGCATGACAGCGGGGACAAAATAAGATGGAAAATCACATGGGTTGAGCTAAGGACAGCGTGATCACTTACCAATTACTGTCACAGGGAAAACAGACTTGTAATGATGAATTTAAATTTATTGCCAATTAAAAATAGAGTAGGACGGTGAGAAACAAAGGCTCAAACTACCTCCCGTCTCAGTTTCACTCCTTCATTCCCAGTTCTTCTCCTTTCTGCCTAGCGGTGCAGAAGGAATGAATAATAAGGGCTGTGGTTAGCTTGTAAGACTTTATCTCTAGCACTCGTTCCTCTGCACACTTCTCCCCTGCTCCAGCACAGGTTCTCTCCATGCATTACAGTACATCAGCATAAAAACTGCTCCAGCACAGGTCATCCAACAGGTCACAGTTCCTGCCAGGATCTTGCTCCTGTATGGGCTCTCCACAGGCTGCAGCTTTCTTCAGAGTACATCCACCTGCTCTGGCCTGGGGTTCTGCACAGGCTGCAGAGTGGATACCTCCTCTGGGATGGTCCTTCATGAGCAACACAGAAATTCTTCACTGCAGTCTTCTCCATGAGCTGCAGGGGGAATATCTACTCCCCTCCTTCTTCACTGACCTTGGGTTCTGCAGTTTCACATTTTTCTTACTCCTCTTTCTCACAGCTGCTGTGCAGTATCTTTTTACCCTTTCTTAAATACCTCATCAGAGAGGCACCACCTGCTACACTGGGGGGCTCAGCTTTGACCAACAGTGAGTCTATTTTACAGCTGGCTGGAACCAGCTGTGTTCAGCCCTGGGTAAGACTGGAGGTGGGGGGCAGCCCCATGTCTCTTATCAGAGGCCACCCATACAGTCACCTTCACCTCCTAAACTTGCCATGAAAATGCAATACACAATTGCATTTGTGTAAAACACAAACTATATGTGCAGATCAGCACCCAGCATTGCAGGAGCTACAGCCTCTGCAGGTTGCTAACCAGGAATGCTTTCCTAACAACATCAAAAGAAAATCACATTACTGTTTCGCAGTGCACCATGCACAAGCACATAAGATACCAGTAAATCTTAAAGCTTAGAAATCAATTAGCAATATAAATATATCTTCCTCAAATGGAAAAAAAAGAAAACATCTTTAAATATATACCTATATCTATCTATACATATATTTGAAATACATGATGTCATAAGAGGCATTAGAAACAAGAGATATGTGGAGCATGCTGCCACAATGCACATATGAAATGTGTCTGTCCCTAGAAAAGAACCTTCTCTGGAGTTAGGTGGGAAGACAGTAACACAATTTAACCCTTTCAATGTGGATTAGTCTACTCTACTAGCATGCCATGCATAGAAACGAGTGTAAGTGATTTTTCTTTAAGAAAGGATCAAGTGACAGCCTTGGAATAGTATGTGCAGCAAAAGCCAGGTGGACAGAGGCTTGATTGCCACAAGCATACAGCAAAACCTTTTGATATAGACAAATGCTGAGTGCAGCTTTGTTGACAAAATATCTGATAGGGATATTGCTTACAATAAGAGAAGAGTTCTTTGTCGCACAGAACAGTAGCACTTTCCAGAACAGAAGCTGCATTGTCCAAAGAACTTTTACTATGAATGCTGTATCTTACTTAGGGTTTTTACCAGGAAAATTTTGTAGTCAGAAATACAATCTTTATTCCCTACAAATGACTCTCACATTTTCATGGCAGAGCAATGTGTCAGCAAACACAGACCAAGCTACTATTCAATCCTCCAGGACATGCTGAAGAAATATGTGGCATGATTAAACTCCCTGGGGTGACTGTTTAGCAAAGCGTTTAATCTTCTATTCATTGGTGCTATTTTCTAGTAGTAGTCTGGATTCTTAAAGTACTTTGAAATAACTAGCCCTAAACATCTGAGGTTGGATTTTTTTTTTTTAGGAAGAAAATAACCAGAAAACTAAAATGTACTACTAAATTCTTCTAAAAGTGCCAAAAAGCAGCTGCCACACTACTTCAAACCACATCACATGGGCAGTGTGAGAATTCAATGCAGTCTATGTTACATTATGCCACCCACTGATTCTGATGTCAGACTCTGCAAAAACTCTTACAAGAAAGCCTTGCTGATGTAGCCAACAAGCAGAAAAATTTTTGTTAACTTGATCTGAACAACACTGTACAAAATAACCTTTTATAAAAAAGTGAAAGTATCATTAACCCAAATCACCAGAAGTTCTTTCCAATCATGCAAGACAAAATTCATTTGGGTTAGTATCAACAATATACTTGATGTCGGTTTTTGGTTTTTTTTTAATTTTAAAATCTGCTTTTCTTCTCTCCAAATGTTAAACAGGTTTCAAAGGTTTCCCGACAATATTGCTTATAGAACATTAAAACCTGAAAGAATGAGTAAAAATACTAAAATCAGAACAAAACAAAAATCCTAAAAAAATGGGAAAAATAGGGGAAAAATGATGCAGAATTACTCCAATCAAAACTATTTAACTACATATCTTGGCTTCAACTTAATCGAATTTTTCTATAATTCCAGAAGCACAGTCTCATTAAAAGTTTGTCTATTTCTCCTAGTTATCAAAGCATACAATCCCTTCCTCAAACCTTAGAGACCCCTTAATCAGAAGGTGGGTGTGCAAAAAAAAACACTGAGCAAATACCTTAGGGAAAAATCAAACAAACCTGACACTGATGATCAACTGTTCTCACCAAATTAGCGAAAGTCTGACAAAGATATTTCAGGATACTTTAAAAATTGCTATGGTACACTACTGGTATTTCTGAATCTAAAATTCTAGACAGGGTTTTTTATTTTCTTTGCATGACTATCAATGCAGATGCTACTAAAACATGAGTTACTGAAATAATCAGTTTGGTAAATGATATTTTCATCTTCTACCACCATGGAAATGAATGGGTTTTTTTCTAATGGCAAATAAAAAAAAATAAAAAAATCACTGAACAAAACTGTTTGTACTTCAGGTTCATCCTAGAGAAATATCCATTCACATAAGCATCTCTGGTGACAGACTAAGAAACACCCAATTCAGAGTGAACCCTTCACAAAAGTCTAGATTTATATGGAATATGAAGATTCTTCATAGAATCAAAACCATTCAGAAGCACTTCAGAAATTTGGGACAATTAAGTTGCTTAAGTGTAGCAAACTATGCTACTGTTTACAAGAATATTAGCTCTTGATTTAAATAAAGGAACAAATGATAAAATGAAATGCACAGAAGTTAAAGATATGAAAATGAGAAACAGAATCAGCTGTTTAGTTTCTATTTCCACACTTGCTTCTGTTTCACTCAGAGTTCCTACTGAATGCACTCCTAAACAGGGTACACATACCTAAAAGAAACAGAAATTCACAAACCCCAGCTGCTGTTCCTCCGGGTACATTCTTTGAAGCTCAGCCAGTAGAAATGTGTTTCTATTCCTGAAAAAAAGTTGTTAGAGCAATACTGAATGTGTTCAGTTCCTAAGCCTTCATTTCAGAAACATTAAGAGCACAGGTTATTGTAGTGAATACTGGATGTAACCTGCCTCCCTGATTATTGCAGAGAAATGAGCAGCTGTTCCTTCTGGAGGAGCATACTGAAGAAGCTGAAGAAGTTCTGAGCAACAGCAGCACAGAACAGCTTGCTGAAACAAACTCGGTCAAGTATCTCCTTCAGCAGTTTATTTAGATTTAAAAAATAAGAAAAAAAAAAAGGAAAAACCCCAAACATCATCACCAAACCTGCTTTTAGGTATTCTAATGGAAGTGCTTCAAACTTTCACGTTCTTTCAAAATGAGCACTACTACCATTTTTCCAGCCAAGCACTTTATATGATAAGCAGAGATAGACAGCTCCCTTTGACAACTGATAGCATAATAATATACAGTAACCATATATTATAAAAATATTCATGGCTTGTTTTTACAGACCTGAGAATTCTAAATGACACACACTTTTCTCAAATTTAAATTTCACTTAACTCTGTATTTTCCTTTTTTTCCTTGGTCAGATTGTTTTAGGCCTCCATTAAAATTATTCTAGGCTGCCCCTAAAAATGCCATGATGAAAAGTGAGCATGATAGCACAGCTGTAAAGTGCTGTTTCAACTTAGAAGGATTAGTGTCTCATTTTCATGTAAGGACCAGAAGATAACGTCTGGACCATAAACAGAGGACTTTTGTTTGTTTTCCGGATTGTAGGAACATTTCTAAGATAGAAAAACATCCAAGTATCAAGTGCAGGTCTTGAAATCACAGTTTTCTAAGTGGCTTTAAGCTTTTGTTTAAGCGATAAGTGTAAAGCAAAGAAAGTCTCCTCATAGGAGATTTACTGGGTTAGTGACTGCTGAAGTGACTGTTGGATGCTCCCATAGGTGTCTTCACTTTCCTCCTCTCCCCACTTCAGTGTCTCTTTTCCAGTTATATTTCACTGCTGAATAATGTTACTCCACTGTAGTTAGTCATTTGATACCAGATTTTAATTGCTAGATCACTGTCAGTGGTTTTGTGATATGATTCTCTGTTCGTAAGCAGAACTGTTTCCTGTGGCACATGATCTCAGTGAGTCTCAGGGAAAATCAGACCATTTTAAGACAGACGGCAAGTGAATAAATCCACGCTTTACATGACTGAAAAAACTTTAGCACTTTAGAAACTTGAGACACTTTCAGATCTTGTAGAAAACAGGCACAACAAGGAGCAGATTAGGATGAGAAACTCGTAAGTGTTGGCAGGCAACTGATCAGCATTTCACATCATGAACATCATTCTCAACATTGATTCCAAAAGAGGGAAAATCCTGGTCTAGGTAACAGCTCTTGAAACAGGCGAACCAGGCAGCAAAGTTGGGGAAGGCAAAAAAAAATTAAAACAACACAGTGTGAGTTCACTTAGAACCACAGACACTGGGGAAATGTCACAGAGAGGGCACTTATATCTTGTTCCTATTTTGACAGGGCTCAAGATATCCGGGCTGCTTCTGGTATTACCTCACCTCAAAAATGGACAAGGTAATTGGCAATAGCAGTTACGAGGAGGAGGAAAGCTGGTCTTCTGCTCCTTCCCACAGTGCAACAAAAATAGCAATTCAGGCTCTCTGTAACTAACTTAATTTTTACTTTGCTCTGTTATTGAGAAGCCTCGAGATGACAGTCGCAGATGCCAAACTGACCAGGCCATTTAGCAAATCTGGCTAAAAAAGGAAACCAAACCCTGTAAGTTGGCTGCTTTGTCTCAGGCTCTAATTCTGGAAGCTCAGCAGCGTACCACTGCCTTTAGTCAAGACTGAATTGATCAATATAATTTATCTTTTAAACAAACGAGATCTTCTTACTACAGAAGACTAACACGTACAACACTACTGAGATGCATACATACTTGTACTTCCAGTAAGATTTTTATTTGACCAACAAAAATTTTTATTAATAAATTCTTCTTTGTAAAATAGTATTTTACACAAAGTTAAAAAGAAATTAAAAATCCATTACACTAAGGTTATTAAATTTAAAGGATACTTCTGTCAGTTTCCAGACCTAAGTAAATATTGTCTAAGTACTGTCACCTGCTGTGCAGAAGACTAACAAACAGCCAGAGGGGAGAGACAATGCGGCAACTCTAAAAGCTCTTTGAGTAGGATGAAATACACCAGAGTTAGCTGGCAATGTACACAATTGCGATCACCCCGCCGCCCGAATCAATGCGGTACTGTGGGCAAACCCTTGGGCGGGATCCGTACGTGGCAGAGACACCTCCCTCGGTCAATACCTTCGGTTTGGACAGTGCATCCGGCCGGCACTTCCCGGAGCCCCGTGTCCGCACCGGCGGCAGCCTGGGCTCCTCACCCACCCCACGTTCCCCTGGAGCGGAGCTCGCAGGGATGGATTGTATCGGCCCCGGCCAGGCCCCTGCGGCCGGCGGCCTCCGTGGGAGCTGAGGGGACGCGCGTGGAGCGTGCGCGCCAAGGGGCGGCTGAGGGGGACCCCAAGGGCGGGGGCGGCTAAGGGGGACCCCCCCAGGGCAGGGGCGAGGGGCGGCTGGGGGGACCCCCAGGGCCGCACCGGCCCCGCGCCCCTCGCCGGACCGCTCCGTGTCCTCACGGCTCCCGCCCGCCCGCCGAGTCCCGCCGGGCGCGCCCGCACGAGCTGCGGCGAGCGGAGGACAAGCGGCACCGGACGCTGCCCCGCCGCCGGCCACAGCCCTTGGAGAGGCCAAGGAGGAGCGGAGCCGCGCGGTGCCTCCCGCGGCTCCCCCCACTCACCTCATCCGGCGGGAGGACGGCGAATGCGCTACCGAGCGAGCGGCACCGGAGCCCCGGGAGGCCGGAGCCGGGCGGGCTCTGCGGCTTCCGCCCCGCGCCCGCCAGGTGCGCGCGGCCGGCCCCGCGCCTGCGCCCGCGCCCCGCCCTCACCTGGCGCCCAGGTGCGCGAGGCGGCAGCGGGGGCGCGCCCGGGGAGCGGCTGCGCCCATCCCGTTCCGCTCCCGCTCCGCTGGAGACGCGGGGCTCCGGCACAGGCACTGAGCGCTCACCCAGCGCCGCACGGCCGAGCTAGGGCCGCACGGCAGCGGGGCTTGCTTCAACCACCCAAGCGTCACGTTGTGCAAGATGGGGTTGACCAGGCACTCCCAGTGCTGGGAAACAGAGCACAAAACCTGAGGAGAAGGGATATCACACAGCTCTTCACAATGTAGTTGCCCAGAGAGATAGGTACAAAATCACATGTCTACAGAAGCATGGTTTAATGTGGGGGAGAAAAAACCCAAAGTAACATTTGCACTCCCGTAACAGAGTGTAGAGTCTCCCCTTCTTCCTCCTCTCTAATAATAGCAGCACAATCACCGTCTCACCCCAGCACTTCAAAACTTCCTGTGAGCTGCTTAACCGCAGGTATCTAAAGGTGCTCAGGGAGCAGAAAGGAGTTGGCAGTAGTTGTACTGATTTGTGTCACAGCAATGCCAAAAATGGTGACGCCAATTCTTTTAGGAATTAATATTGCCCAGGAATAAGATTTAGATGAGAACCTCTCACAATTCATAGGTTCTGTTTTTTCTAGGATGTTAAAATCCTTCCTTTATGACTTTGACAGCTGATGCCTGAACTGTGCTAAGCACTACATCACCTGAGAGAGGCATAGCAGGTGTTCAACTTCTGTAGCACAAAATTCAAGGCAAATTTCCAGAGCGAACTTTTAAAAATATGCTGTTTCCCAAAATAAACCCTGCATTAATAGCATACTGACTCCTTAAAAAACCCAAAAGAACCCAAACACCCAACCAAACAAAGAACAGTATCAAAGAAAACCCCAATTCAGAAGAAGACTTAGACCATTCAGAAAGCTTCTCTTTTAGCAAGCACCATGTCACATAATTAGCAACAACTTTTAGCAGAGACAAAAGCATGAGATTTTTGCAGTAATGGTCCAATTCTTAACATTTTATGGCAGGGCAATGTTGCAAAAACCAGAGTTCTAATTTCATTGCAAGATGAAGCGAGAGGTAAACCACAGAGCAAATGAAGCCACATAGCAAAATCACTGTTGAAAAGTGGCACAGTCATAAGCTGATGGAGAAGTAATTGCTAGTGAAATATTTCCTTAAGTTATTTTTCTGTTTTCCCCCACTGTATATGGAACACGTTAATGAGTTACTATCAACTTCTGAAGAGCCAGAATCCACTGCCACTGAGACTTCCTTGAAATGTCACTTTTCAATGAAAATCTTCAGCAAATTCTCTAACATTACAAGCTCTGTTTACGGTATTTTTATAAAATTACTCACTCATTTAACGAATAACAAGATTAAATTTTAGGTTACTAAACCAGAGCTGGCTGATTTTAGGAAGTCTGCAGCCTTTCTAAAAGTTTCTAAAATAGTCATATTTTAGAAAAGATTTGCAATAGTCAAACCTAGTCCAAAAACCGGGGGGAAAAAAAACCCTTCAAATTCCTTATTTTTCTTAAGAGTCTTACCACTTCGATAATTTTTAGCTATTTATACTTATTATCTCTGTCTAATGGTACTCCCTAGACCATCTTTCTAGCATTGGTACAACTCTAAAAAAAAGGTTACAAATTACAACAAAGTATTATTTAGCACAATGTTACCAAAAATAATTTCATTTCTTCTCTAAGATATTCTAGGCATTCTGTACCTGCAGATAAAAGGGAATGAGAGTAAAGAAAGAGACACCTATGGCTTATGTTGCTATAGCTATAAGATGCTTAGATTTTCAGTTCCAGTGAATGAATCAATAGAAACCACAGCTTCACTCTCCTCTTTTATTCATCAAAGGCAAAACTGGAAGATGGGTTGCTAAGCAACATCACATTGAAGAGTGCAGGGCTTTGAAATTAGCATTACTGACTCTCCTCCATCCCAGAAGTCTGTTCCATTCAAACCCACTTATTAAGAAGCTAAAACCCCCCACCAAACATGCATTTTTAAAGTAAGAAACAGTAAAAACAGAGAGATATGACACCAAACCATTTCTTCTGCAGAGAAAAAGTTAAAAAAAAAAAGAAGTGAAGCACAGGAAGACTCAAATTTGCTTATATAAACCAAAAGGGATATAGAAAGGACATTTATTTCTTCTGAGAATATTACATTAAAGCAAGGCTTTTTCAGAAAGACTACCTAGAGCCTTTCTTTTTTTAAATTGAAATGACAAAGACGTGTCTCATTTGGACTCTCATTTAAAAGACCTCATCTATAAAAAGACACCAGTGACTAGATGGCTAATGGGAATTCAGAGATCTTACCTGCATGGTGTATGCATAAAACTGTTCACTGAAAGTTAGCCACAGAAAGCCTGAAGTCTCAGTTCAATTTCTGTCAACTAATTTCTGTATCTTACCATTGTCATGACTTAGTCTGTCACACCCACCTTATGAAAGGCTAATGTCCATCTTGTGAGAAAAGCAAATCAGATGCAGATGTCTTGACATTTTTTAAAACGTCTTGCACCTATTTTTATTCTGAACTTCAGTTAAATGTCATTCCTGTGCTATGCACGAAGTAACAACACATTGATCCTGCATGAATATGGCTGTGCACAAAGAAATGTTGCTTTACTAGAAGCTGCCCCAATAAGTACTTTTTAATAGTGAAAAAACTCCCACGAACAAGCATAGTTTAAGTTATAGCTTACAGCCCATCTGTCAGAGTTCCCTCTATCCTCAGCATTTTCCAGATCTTTCCATGTTCCTCATTCTACTCCTATACCATCAGTTTTTCCCTAATATACTAAATCTTCCTCCTCTGAGTTCTGTCATGCTGCAAAACTTACATACAAAAACCAGGGGGCTTGTACTGTGCCTGGTACAGTCATGAACACACTGATAGTGCTCAAACAGAAGGGACAAAGCCACACCGCAGCTTTCAAGGACCCTAGGGAAGAAGAGACCATTTATTTGAGTCTCCATTCTAATATTCACACAAATCTTGCAGAAGTGTTATAGTTCTGAGACACATCTTCTGAGATACATCTTCGTTTAGCTGACCAACAGCTCCAAAGTTACTGGAATGTAGGACCTAGCAACCACCAGCAGGCAGCATCATTGTCTAAGTGATGCACCTCATGGTATTCAGGAAACAAGGCTAAAAACTCCCCAAGATACAGCACCCACTTATTGATAAGCAAGATTAGATACAACAGTAAACAGGCTCCCTTTGGCAGCCTTAACATTGAGTCGTCCTAAAAAGAAACCCAAAAATCAAACTGAAAGTGACTTCTTTACACAATGTCAACAGAAAAAGCTAAAAACTCAAATTTCTTATAAAATATATAAACTTAATCACTACCATTTAGAATTTCCTTTTCATGCCAAAATATTACTTTTCTATTAAGATATACATTAAGTGCTGTTTGAAAACCAAATACAGCAGTACAACAGTGTTTTTTCAAAAAATCTGCATCAGTGAAAAGAAACCTGATCTTTCTCCTTCCTTTCACTCATTCATGACACGCTACTGTGCCCCTGAAGATTCACAGGTATATTCTGTAGGTGAGACAAGATCACAATCCCCTGACATAAAAGTTACTTCCCTAAAAAGGTGTTTTATTGAGATCAAACAAAGTGAGTGCCAATTTCTGAATATATGACTATATTGTCTACACATACAGTGGTAAAGACTATCCACTATGAATTAAGAACTCTTCATGGAAATCTGTCAGGTGGATAACAGTACAAGCAGAAAGTAAATTCTGTGTAAGACCTGCAAGATCTATGAAAGTCTTTACTAAGTATTTACATAGGATCTAAATGTTAACTGTTACATTTTCATTAGAAAATGCAAATTTAATTGAGAACAATGCATACAGCTGTTTGTTTTCAAGATTTAAAAAAAACCCCAAAACATGCCTTTAATATATGTAGAAATAAAACGCCCTCATAATTTAGAAATACTCCTCTACTAATAAAGATTACACTGTAATTATGAAGTAATGGGTTACACGAACTAAAATACAGCATCTTAACAATACACATCGACCAGATGAGACAGGTTGTTGTTTCAGTGTTATTTCAAATAAGCACAACAAAATACTGAGTTATGTATTTCAAACATTTTTTAATGCCAATAACACTTGGTTACGTTGACACTTTACAAAACACAAGTGGGAACGGTATTCTATCCTGAATGAGAAAAATACAGTTTCTTTCAGGGTTGTAGAGTTTTCATAAAAATAATACAGGTCTCTAAGATAGTTAAATTCATCATATCCACAGTATTTTTTTGCTGACGTGGTCTGTCACTGCAGTATTTAATTCATAGCTTCTAAAGTCTGATTAACAAACTCCATGACTCATACAAAAAACAAATTCAGTTTCTCAGAGATGCACGAGCCTTGTCCAGTATTTCCTTTCTGATCTTCGGATAGTTTGGATGTGCTTTAAGGACCTGTCAAAAGACAATACAACCCAAAAGTTCTGAGTTGCTAATCCCCCTCATCACTGAGCTTACACAATCTAAACTAAAATAACATGACAGGTTTGTTTTAAGAATGCACGAATATTGAATTATGGATAGAGACCACCACACATACAAGTCAAAACCAGCTGTATCAAAGACACTTTGCTTCATTTCCACTGTCCTTCCACCTTGGTGCAAAAGACATGGGGGTAAAGGGCTAAAGGCTCTGGGTGGCTTGAAATGCATGAATGAGAAGGGACCTCTGGAGTTACTTCCTAGGTTTTAAGCATACTTTCTCTGCAATGATGAACTGCCTTTATGTTTTCACTCCCTTGGCTCTTTCTTAGCATATTCTACCTATTTCATCTTCTTCCCTTCAATTCCCTCTTCTCTCTTATCCTTCCATTCATTTTGTCCCTCTAATTATCTTTATTTATCCCCAAAAGAGCAAATTAATTTTATTAATATGAATAATTATTAATTCATAATGTTGCCTCTGCTTCTTTAATAGTAACCCTTCCTCTTACTGTGCATTTGCTCTGCTTATGTTTGGACCAAAGATAATACCTCAAGTTACTTTCTAAAGTGTCTTCTGATACTAATATTTGACTTGATAAATTTTTTCAGCTATACTTCTGTATGGATTCACAAGTTGCAACCACAAGGCCAAAAGAAGGTGGTTCTTTTTTTTAATATCCCTTCACATATAATAGCCAGCCACTTTTATTTATCTGGTTCCATGGAGCTCAAGACAGAGCAGATTATGAAGAGGATATTTCATTCACTTGAACTTTTTAGATAGGGCACTTTACTGATATTAAACTATGTATTTTAGAAATGTGAACTCAACCAAAAAAAAGGTGATTATGTAGAAGAATGTTGCTATAGGAGACAGAGTATTAAACACATATACAAATACTACCTTATGGCAAACGTCAATTGCATCAACATATCTCTTCCCTTTCAGGTAATTGAAAGCCAGCTTGTAGCCTGTAATTAAAGGGTTGAGGAGAGAGAGGGAGAGGAGAAACAACAATTTTAGTTGCTGTATTGAATTACAAAAATACCACATTTGAATTTATTTTGGGTCACCGTGTGTTTCTAAAGTTAGTATGTATTTTTTCTACAGTTGTCTCATATAAGCCCGGTAATGATCAAAATTTTTACTGAAAGTCACTTCAAGTAGTAAATAAAAGTCCTTTACACACTGATAGTGATGTCTGAATCAAAAGGAGACATTATTCGGGAGAGCATGTGCTGCTGGAGAGAATACATAATGGTTGCCTTCTTTCAATTACAACGGTATCCCACAGAGTTTCTCACTGTGGCCTGCAATACACTGTCCCTCTGTAAAGGTAATTCCATTTTAAAGGACAAAAGTAAAAAAACCAAACCAGATAATGAACTAAGGAATTAAAATGCTATTCAGTACCACTGCCAGCAGACCACTGATATAAAAAGTCACATGGAATAGCCAAGTCACAAAGCAACATGTCAGGCTGATTCAACCTAAGAGATAAAGCTCAAGTTTATCAGCCCGAAAGAGACTAGGCCTGAGAAAAAAAAACATTATAAGCATGCAATTTCCAAAATTTGAAATTTTAAATCTTTCATTTCTAAACGTATCCCCACTGGCAAAGACAGGATCTGATACCAGTTTGTATGGCTTTATTTGCCAGATGGAAGTTAGTGCTGCTTTAACTGTTTTTGTTCTAATGCATGACAATCCTCACAATGCAGAACAGAAACAAGTGCACCAAGTACCTTCAATATCATACTTTCTTTTGTATGCAAAATTATTTCATAGCTTAATTTCACTAAAGAACTCTCCTATCTAGACAGTAAAAGGTTTTGCAATTTGTTGAATTACCGCTCTCTAGAAGATTTCAAAATAAAAAATTAAAAGTCTTGATCTGTGTTCTATACAAACTCAAGAAATCACAGCTCTTTACTATTAGAAAGAAGCTTTAATAGTAACTTTCAACTAATCAATTTTATTTGATTAACAACTACAGTAGTTTAGCAATAACCACCATGACTCAGTCTACAGGAACAGGAACATCTAGTAAAAATTACTGCACCAAAACTCAGATATACAGAGGTTTTTCCATTTAACCTAAGTCAGATTTCTATCAGTCATTTTTATTTCTATTTTGATATAAGCTTTCCTCTGGTTTGACCCTCCTAATTATTTGACTCACACTACACATGACTCATGACACATTCAGTTTTGATGATCCATCCATGCACGTGTGTTTTCAGAACCATGTTATATAAGCAGGAGCTAATCCACAAACATTTAGTCTCATTAATAAAATATTAATTTAATTTATAGATCAAATTAGATAAAACCATGAACCAAATCATTGCAGCATCCAGCTGTTACAGGTAAAGAAACAAAATGTTTGGCAGTCCATGCACATAGCAGCTAAAATCTTTTTTTAAAAAACACTGGTTTTTCAGCTGATGCCAAAGACTGTCTCATCCTGACACAAAAAAAACCCCACAGAGCACAAAGAAAGAGCACAGGTGAAAGACTAGAAGTTGTACGCATTTCCAAGGGGCAATAAACACATCCTAAAACCTGGAACAGAATTTGTGCCAATCACCAGTCTTGGGACCTACGGACAGATTCTAGGTGATGAGTAAGAAAATGGCATTTTATCCTATGTACCTTTTCACAGAGGGTTTCTTACATTTAAACTGTCTTAATATGTGACAATTTAGTGCAAATTTTTAATTTATTATTCCAAATGGATTGACTAGTGCCTCAAGTTTTCAGTTGGTCATCTTTTTTAAAATAGATATATTTAAAGACATTTAAAATAATTTTAAAATCCTCACTCATATACAGAAAACCTGATCCATATAGATAATTTGACTTCTGAATCGAAAATGAAATAAACAAATCAATGACCTGCCACCATCATATATATATATATATATAATTATTATAAAAGACTCTACTACAAACAGTATATAGTAGACTACTATAAACACATTATCAAAGTTAATGCTGTACATACAGAGGAAGTTGTTCACAAACAACCAACTAAAACTCTTGCAAACCTTGTACCAAAACAGTAAGCAGGAAATTCTGAAGTATCATAAAGCTGCTACCTCTTGCCCTGAGGGCTTTTCAAGTGACTGTTCAGTACACCTTTAAACGTTTGTAGTTTTTATGTGAGGAAAACCAGTGATACTTTACTTCAATGGAAAGTTAAAAGCAGTCTTTTCAGTTAAAGATAGTTGTTTCATTCCTACTATAGTGCCCAAAATCATACTTTATAGGTTATATATACATGCCTACTGTTGGATTCGTCTGGTTTCCATATTTCCAGGCCATCTCATAATTTATTGCTGCATCCTTATATGCCTGTTCCTTTTCCATTATGTATCCCATGTATTCATAAGCCTTGCAGCATGACTGCAAAATATAAATATTCATTCAAAATTTTATTTAGGTAAGCTTGCATATAATAATACTGACAACTTAATTGCTAAAATACTTCAAGTCTATACAAGTGGAAAGCACAAGTGATACTTGTCCTAACTCTGATGACACAATAGTCTTGATTTAAAGTATTTGTGTTACAAATGAGTTCTGTGGAATGATGCGCTCCAGGTCAAGTAGAGAGTTCATCACAGAGATGACTGCAGTAACTCCTACAAAATCAGATACCTCTCTCAGTTAATAATAACCCCACACAGCTGCATTTCCAGTCTAGTGTTGTACCTTCCACAAATATTGTCTGCGATTTTTCTTAAGAAAGTATGTCATAGCTTTGTTTTTTGGAAATGGTTTAAATTTTCCGATTAAAAGCTTAAAGACAGTCACAAGTAACCTGAAGAGAAAAATCAACCATTTAAGTATTAATTTCTTATGAATCCAAGCAGCAAGTCACAAGCATCTGAAAAGCGGGTTCCAAAAAACCATTAAGCACTTGTTGAAAACACTAGCCTTGCTTGTATTATACATACATATAAATTCGTCTAACTCTAAAATAGATTTTCATATGAAAGATATAGTAATTCATGCAGAAATCTTACATTTAGTACATAAAGCAGGAAAACAATTTATAAAAAACCTAACTACTGTATGCCTTTACCATGAACAGTTTGTATTATCATGCTGCCAGCAGGTCAAACATTTTCTAGAGAAAAACATAAGCACCTTTTTTCAAAGACAGTGCAAAGCAATATTGATACATAAATTCCTTCCATCTTTAAATTTACTATTTCCAATTAGGCTTTCGAAATCTACTGATAAAAAGCTTTCAAATCACAGCATATGCTTCATATTCATAGGCTTATGAATATGAATGTTTAAAAACATAAGATATGAAGATACTATCTCAGTAAACGGAGCAAGTCTCCAAAATTTATACAGCCACATCTTTCTTCATCAATTTTATGAGACTCAGTAAAATGCATCTCTGACATTTCATAAACACTCCAAGCTTTTAGAGTCCCCTCAGCTGAAACTTGCATAAGTTGCTACAGAACATGAACAAAAATGACTAAGCAGCATTCACAGATTTGTTTACTACCCTCCAGTGTGAAGTTGCTGGTTTTCTGTCTTGTTTTGGTCTACTTCTCCTTAATAAGTGAAATACCAGGCAAATGAACAAATAAATACATTTCAAAATTCTGTTTCAGAGGAAAAGTGAACATTTGGATGAATCAAAATAGAAAGGTACTAAGGTTGCTTTCAATCTGACTTGACTTACCCTGTTATGACGAAGGCATCGTTTCAGAAGTTCACCTGCCATATCGTATTTTGCAGATTGAATATATATATCTGCAAGCAGAAGCCAACTCTTTTCAAACTCCTCTGCATCAATGGGATTCCAGCTCATTTTTGAAATCCGTTTTAACTGATTTCTGGCTCGTGGAGTCTGTTTCAAGATCATGTAGGCTGTGGCCATTCCCAAAAGTGCTGGTATATGATCCTTCTGCAGTGAAAAGTACAGTGACTGCTTGGTGCTGTTTTATTTTGGCTTTAATTCTTTTTTAAGCAAGACTTTCACCAGGTATCTAGAAACTAAACTAAATCTCAGGAAATAAAGATAAAGCATCTAATCTTACAGACATGTTTTGCACCTAGTGCTACAATTATTTCTGTAACCATGATAACCCCCAGGCAAAAGAAATGCTAAAAAAATCTACAGGTATTTCATCTCACAAAAAAAAAGTAGCAGATACCACTAAGAACTATACTTTTTATATACAAATTAATACTTCAGATAAAATCTGGAGTCACTTAGAAGTTACAACAAAAGTGGCATTTTTCACTTGTAGAAGTGATTGTCAAGTATCAGTGAAAGGGACTCTGATTCCTCTTATTAAACTCTAAACTGTATGCATCCAAACTATATATAAACAAACAGGATTCTTAAAAGCCACCATTCTACGCAAGAGCCTCAAAAGCAAGCAGTAAGAAGTCCTGGCACAAGTGCAATTTTTGACATACTGCCTTCATTAGTAAAGGATGAGAATGGGGCTCACATCTTGAACAGCAACTGCCTCCTACATGCAGAGAGAAGTTCTATTAGCAGCTAACTGAAATGCTTCTTTCTCCTTCTCAGTGGTCCTGACCGACTGTTGGTACTCTAGCTCTACATCTCTTTCTAAGGTTGTGCTGTAAATGTATCTATCACAGTGCATTGAAAAAAACCCCAGATCCCACCAAAGGCTCCTCTTCCACATAAGCTCATCCCCCTTCTCCCTCAATAGCCACACCTATCATGGACCAATAACCTCAGAAATCTGAAGAGATTAAAGCTGTATTTTTTATGCAACCCTAGAGAGAAGAATAAATAAACTCCAGCATTCTTCCTGGTGGAACTGTCACCATGTGAAAAAGATTCACAGGATCTCAGATCAATTCTGAGCAGAACTGAGAAGCCAGTACAGGAGGCAGAGGGACACATGGTTTGTGATTCCCAGAACAGCCTTATACTTATGATCAGCCTCACCTCGCCTCAGACAATGTGCAGCTCAGCACAGTTACAGAGTAGTAGTAACCTACACATTTTATGGCATTCTGATGGACTACATCTTTCTACACTTGCTGAAATAAAATATGTTGAAAGCTGCTGGTAACAGGAGCATCCATTATTAATCCTAAAACTAAGAACTAAAAATAGTTATAAAATATTCAAGATTTCTATCATAAGGATTAATTTTAAGGTGATGGATAATCTTGTCCTGCAGTCTAAATTCTGTCAAATTGCCATGAAGCACTGCATAGTTTTACATCATAAGACACACTGCTGGCAAGCCTGGGAATTAAAAAACAAGCCCAGTAACCAAACAGCTTACTCACATTTCAGTAACTAGCAATATTAGTATTTAGTTGGGTTCTAACTTTGCAATTCAACCAGAAACTTCTAAAATATATCGTTATTTCAGAAATGTATTTTTAAAATTTTATATAAAATATTCTTTGATAGAAAAATAATCCTTAGAGCAAATAGGACTAACACGTGCTACTGTTGCTGAATGTAAACTGTGAGACTAATCAAAAAAATGCAGTAAGTATGAAAAGAAAGAGTGAGGAAATGAGACAGGTTACCAACCTCAGCCACAACTATTTCCGTGAAAGTGTTCAGTGCTTGTTCAACACTTGATTTTTGTTTAGTTGCCATGAGACAATAGTTCTCCATGATTCGCAGTTGAATGTGACCCTGAAGAGTCTGAGGCTTGAGCTCCTTCAGCAGGTTTCCTGCTGTTCTTACAGCCAACTGCACAGACTCCTGCTTCTCTGTTGAATTACTATTATCAGAAAAAAAATGTTCAAAGAAGCTTATTTTTTAATACACACCAAATGAATTACAAGTTAGAACTGCTTCTGTGCTAAAGACATGCCATTTTGTAGAAAAATGGCTCTGGTATACAGGCATTCTACATAGATTCTCTTCAACAATAGCAATTCCAACCCAACAAGCTGATTGTAACACTGCCAAATGACCAGCATTCCAGCAAAAACTTTCTAGACTTTCTGCTTGAGACTGACTTATTACAGTATAGAATGGTCTCTCACAATAACACAGAATACTCAGAGCAGTAGATGATCTCAAAGTTCTAGCAATTTAAATGAAGGCACATTATCTAGGGGCAGCAGAAGAAAGAGATTACAGAATAAGCAAGCAATATTTATTAAATTCACCTACCCTATGTCAGCATCAAGATTTTCAAAGACTTCTCCACCCACAGTTTCATTATCTGGGTTCAAACAAATTTCAATCATGTTGTAGACTGCATTCTGTCCCCAGTCACTGTCCTTTCGAGCTTTATTAAAATGCCGCAGTGCATCGTTTGGTTCACCTGTGTACCTACACGGATAATTAAAATATTGAAAGCCGGCAAGTAAAATTGTCTATTCAAAATTCCACCTAAATCCAAAGAAACCCAAATATTTAAAAACAGATGACCCATTTGCACACACTGATACTGCAAGGTTTGGACAGCACACATACTACTACAAGGAATGTGTATTTACAAACTAAAAATAGTCTGACAAGTTATAAAATGTGAAGATAAATAGTATTACATTCTTGAACCTGGAAGAACATATTGAGATATTCAGAGAAACTGAGAATTTCCTTAAATCCTAATACTTTAACTAAATCAACATAGCACCTTTAAATGATAATAGATTACAAGAAAATTAATTTAAATCTATACTACATAATCAAATCAATCTTATTTTAATTATAATTGCAAGTACCAAAGATACAGTCCTTTGCAGTAGTGAAATCCTGGTTCAAGCTTTGTTCGGGAAGAATGTTTTTCAGCCATTGAAAGAAATCTTGGGACTTCTTCTAATTTCCCGGCTCTTCTTAACAGATCAATTAATCGAGACAGTGTTGCATAGTTATCTAAATATGCAAATAATTAGGAGATTGTAATTCTATTTATTTGCTATATGAATAACTTTAGAAATAAAGAGGCTACCCTCATTTTTCATATATAAAAATGAGATATGAATTAATATATATGGTATATTACACAGTAACCTCAGATACAGGAATGAAGACGTCAAGTGATACTTGCAACATCTTTATACAGGTTTTTATAGAAGTATAATTGTACTTCATTTTCAAAAGCACTCAAAACCATTTGCTGCACTCTCATGACTTCTTTCAAAGTCCATTAGAAAGCTTTACGTTCATTATAGTAAAATTTTAATAGATTTTAGTAGATTTCTCTCTGGTCCCAACTTGAAAATTGATAAAAAATCATTACTGCTGTCCAAGACAAGTTTCCTTTATTAGTCTTCAAATAAAATATTACTTTTGTGTTCATGCACTTGACATTTTTAGTACAAAAAACGATTTAGAGTGAGCAAGTAAATAACATCCTATTTGTATTTGGCTTAAACTATGCACATTACATTGCAGCAAAGTAAATTACTGTATCTACAACAAATATTTTTTATCCTATTCCCTGAAAATATATTTTTGTTTTTGTTTTGTTTTTGGCTTTTATTTTTTTTTTGCTTTAGTATCCAATATATTATAAATATTTATTTTTAATTAAGCAAAGAGTTTTTATTCAGCTATTTATTAATCTCTTTTGTTAGAACTATATATTAGAACAAATT
This sequence comes from Sturnus vulgaris, assembly GCF_052056855.1. Taxonomy (NCBI): domain Eukaryota; kingdom Metazoa; phylum Chordata; class Aves; order Passeriformes; family Sturnidae; genus Sturnus; species Sturnus vulgaris. Next base: position 23,058,801 of record NC_142249.1, on the reverse strand, counting down.
AAAAGTATGACTGCTAAATATTCACCTGGCTTGCGCTCCAGGAGCTGCTGGAAATGAAAAACAGCTTGTTCATAATCTTGCTTCCTGAACATGAGATCAGCCATCATCTACAGTATAGAACAATTAAGAGAAAACAAAACAAGATATTATAAATGGTGGAAATGTAAAATAAAAATTATAAATAATGAACTCTGGTTATGGGGAAAGCTAAAACTATAGCTTTTACTTGGACTTTTTATTACTCTCTGGAAAACAAACATGATATACAACACACATGGGTAATAATGAACAAGTACGTGAACACCTTTTCACATAAGGTGAAAATTAAAAGGTAATTAAGTAGTCTGACATATCTTTCAAATATCTTTTTCTACTCCTAATTTTATTTCCAATAACTGCAGATTATGCACATGGAAAACCAAAGTTAGTTTAAAGTTAGGGAAAAAGAAAGATGATAGCTCACTTCAGCAGGGAAGCTTAAACAAGTTACTTAATTTCAGTTTCTCTCCACTGATAGTTAGCTAATATAGAGTAGATTTAATAATATATTTCAAGAGTGCTATTACTTCTGTTCATGCACCATACTAGAACAAATTTTGATGTTAGACTGCTATAATAAAATAAATTATTCCCATCTTAAAATAATTTTGCTCCTAGTGTGTTACATCAAAAGTTGCTCAGTCTATTGAGCTGCCTTTTAGGCCAAGAAGTATACAAGTCCCGGACAAGAACCTGCAGCTGTGACTAAAACTTGTTGAGTAGGAAAATTATTAACTGAGGTTGAATAAGCCTATAAAATTACCTTAAATACATAGTTCTTTTCTTCTAGTACTTAAAAAAATATTTATTTTAATATTACTGTGCTGGAAAAATAGCTTTTTCCTTGAGTATTAGTCAATTATCAACAGAACATGCATTGAGCCATACATTATCCAATCTTAATACAACTACTTTTTCCTTTACTTCTAAAGACATTTTATATTGAGATAGAACAATGGCTATGATTGCTAGAAACTTCATATTGAAACATCAGCTGGCATAAACAGAAAAATATTTTGTTGCCATGGATTTTTCTTTTTTTTTCTGAAATCACAAAGTTGTAGGCTTCTTTAAGAGTAGGGCTTTAAGAATATATCATATTGCAGGCACACAAACTTCAAAAAGCATTGATGCAGGGTTAGTATAATAGCACATACCATCGTTGCTGCTTCATTATCTTGGTCGTTCTTCAGCAGTAAGGAACACTGATGCTGACAGGCATCAATATCGTCTTGTGCAAGATATAAACGTGCAAGTTCCAACATTGCCTGCATATTAAAATATTTAACTGTATGTAATTCAAAGATGAAGAAAGTTGGTTCAGTTCTGAGTATCTGAGTACCTGATATTCTAGGGCTCCATGGAAAAATTGTGTCTCCACTAAAGAAAGAGTCTTTTCTGTTGTTTCCTGTGGGCTCTCTGACAATTAATGAAATCCATTTGCATTCCCTCACCTTTTAAAACAGACAAAACTTTCCTTCTTCTGAAGGATATTTTAAAGGTACATTGAAAACAGAGCAGCTCAGATAGTATTGCTCTGAAGATACCAGTATTTTGGTATGAATAATGTTCTTGGAAAAATATAAGTGAAAGTAGTTTTAAATGTATTAAAAAAAACCAAATACCTCATTAACATTCACCAACTAATTCTGGAGTACAAGAAAGTTTCAGAAGAAACTGTTTTCTTATTTGCATTTCCAACCTACCACATTAAGACTCTGTGTGAATTCATTTCTGAGAAGCCACCAGAGTAAATATTGACAAACTGTAATGTACACGAGCATATATTCTTAAAGCTGAAGTCCCATCATAGACTATTCTGAAGAAAATGCCACAGAAAAGTTTACAAACATGAGTTACCACAGATTTAATCAAATCTCTATTAAAGCAAACAGAAGGTAAACTGATCAAAAAGCAAAATTAGCAGTGGATAAATTGTAAGTCACTCCTACTTAATTTTAAATGGTGTTTTGATTTTGTTTCCAAAAGGGAGGCATTTATAATTGCATCATAATTCTTTCCCTAGTTACATTTGTGAAAGGCACTTCTGAATCAGAACAGTGTTTTGAACATCCTGTTCAGAACATGCAGGCTTCCAGCACTGTTTTTGACAACTGTTTTCTTCCTACTTCCTGTTCTGTTCATACTCAAACATACACCATGTAATCCTGGAACAGGAAGGCAGGTGGGTAAGCACTGAAATGAAACAGAAAATACATGCATGCCAGAACTTTAACTATGAAAGCTTTCTTTAAGCTGCTGCTCTTATGTGCATGACTCAGTGGAATACCAAAAGACAGTCTTGGACTCAAGGAATACTTCCTGCAGGAAGAAAAAAAAAGCCAGATAAATTGGAGTTCTATACTAGATTCTAGTGAGTGGAAGTGGCCTCTAAATTTTCAACTCCAACACAAACAACAATGACACTATGAAATGACGTGCATGATGCACTCTGCGGTCCCCTTCAAGTCTCCATCTGGAAACTGCATCGCCTCTCACTTGATGAAGGAAACAAAGGGAGGGTACTACCTACCAGATTACACTATGTAAAATAAAACAAAACAACTCCCCTAAGACATGGACTGCAATCTCTTCACATTTACCTGAATAAATGCAGTACTTCAATCCATTTTGAATTACTTTGGCTAAAATACAGGAGATGTGGGTAGCAAAATATTTTGCTTTAATAACTTAACAAGTTCTTCATCAGAAATTCAGACTTATTTTCTAAGATGTCACTGTATTCTGTGTTGCTAACAAAGCAGGATTAAAGCAAAAATCCCAGTAATATCTAACAGATATTTAGTACAAATGTCTACATCTTGTAAATTTGTGACTCTCTTGAAAGTATGATTTTAGCAAGAACTGAAGGGAAATGCCATGCTGGTTATTTCAGTACTGGTATGAAAGACAAAGTAAGGCTTTGATACTGATAAAAAAAGCCACAGCTGTACCTGTACCATGACAGGCAGTCTCCTTGCTTAATGGTAGAATGGGAAAATCACCATTTTAAGGATGTTTTTATTCCCCTCCCAATTAATTTTTTTTCTCCATATCACTCTTAGAAGATACCTTGAGAAAAGCCTGTCTCAAATACACTGAAGTTGTAGCTTTAGTAAGGACCTAGATTCTTGGAACCACAACACACGAGTTCAAATATTAAAACTAAGTGATGCATTTAGCAGCTCATGCATGTGACAGCTGTTAAATAACAAGCATCAAAAAAGGTCTTCACATAACACCTAAGTATATAACATCATTATGATATAAAATCATGGCAAATGAATAAAAATTTTAAATTTTTTTTTAATCTACAAAAAACCTCACTAAAGATGACAATTTTGGTGCTTATTATAACTAACAATTTCTTAGACTTTTGCTTCTCTCTCTCTTATCCCCAAAGCCCAGGGCTGTGAAATTATAAGAAGGAAGAGGAGGGTAAAACTATATCCCAATTTACCTGTATTCATCAATCTGTGGGAAAGTGACTGTGCAGAAAAGAGAGAAGCAGTACAATAATCCTGCTCAAGAACAGCAACATTTTGTGACTAAAATCAGAATCCTACCAAGTCCAGATAAAAGTCTAAAACTGCTAAAGTAGACACAGAAAAGACAGGTATTGTCTGTACTGACATCATTGCTGGTACCTGAAGACAGGCTCACTGTGAGTGCATGCAGATACCACTTAGTCAGGAGTTCTTGTAAGAGACAGAAATTAGTAGTGCGTGCAAGTATTCAATCATGATAACCAATGAAGAGGAGAAAGTTCAAGGTTCTATGTATATCACGAAGCAGAAGAAACTGCCAAGTTATTCTGTTCTGTGGATAACTGGAAAAATGTTTTGCTGCATCTAAAAACTGAATGGAAAAACAATGCAAAATAGAGGGACAACCGACCTTGTTATTGGTTTCACAGTGAACAAGCGCTTCTTTGTAAAATTTAATTGCTTTTTCATAGTTTCGCTGGGCTGTCGAATGTTTTGCAATCTCAGCACAAATCTCAGCCGCTAACTGTTTCTGTGCAGGAACTGCATCCAGCTGTTCCACTTGAGCCCGTTTAAGCACTCTGCCTTGTAATTCCCGTGCCTGGTGTGGGGAAAGCAGTGAGCAGTCAAAAATTTTCCAAGGAATTAATTTCATTTATCTACTATAAAGTAGTGTATTTGGGCTTTTTTTAAAAGTAGGCAGCACTAATATTATTCTGCTTCTTACACCCCTACCATTTTGCCTAGCACAGAATTAGAACCAAAACACAAAATAATATCTGGGGAGAACTAACATATCTTTGAAAACCAAGGGAAGAAACCTGTTTAAGACATTTAAGTTGGACCTGCTGATACCAAAATGCAGGTGTTTTTGTGTAAATGAATGTAGCATCAAAAGGAAAAGGAACAGGAAATATTTCAAAGAGAATGGGTACACGGAAGGATGGTTTTGAGAACAGTAGTAAAAACAACCAAAAACCCCAAAGGACAGAAAGTTTTTTTGATATTGGTATTTAAACCCTTACATACAATTACCTTTCTAATCAATCTGCAGACTTTTCTTGCTGGTCAGATGATGCTACCAAGACATTTCTGTTACCTTCACTTTCACAGTGTGGAGGTAAAATAGAAAGTACTGACCACACCTCTTACTACACCTTTTTGTTGAGAAAGCATTTTCTAAGGGATTAAACCTCTAGCTTCCAACATTTTTCTTTCAAGCCTCACCCTGAGGGATAATGCTGAACTGCAGAATGAACAGATTTTATTACTGCTATTTAATACTAATACTGCTGTTTAACAGTATAACAAAACAACAGGTAGCCCTTGAAAGCTGTTCTATTTTGCTCTGTGAATGATTTTCAGTCCTGAGCTAAAGATATGTAATCTAGCTGCCCTCATGGTCAATTTCATTTTCACCTGATATGTTAAAACTATGAAGTATGAACACAAATGAAGGCAAAGTAAAACTGCAGGCTAGCAGTAAAAGCCTGCATTCTGATGTAAAATTCGGATAATACTGACTGCAAAAAGCTCAGACTGTAACACCTTCTGTACTTTACATTTCACAGCAGTTACTGATGCTGTATCTCAGGATACACTCATTTTCCACATTCACATGGATTTTATGGTTAGAATATGGGATGAAACTGAAACCAGTGGTAAACATGAGGACATTGCAAGTTTTCACAGGTTTCTGGTTTTCCTCTTTACCTGTTGTAATGAAACAACAGCTCTGTCAATCTTCTCCATTTTGCTGTAAATTTTTGCCATAAGTACCTGGTAACGTACATCTTCCATCAGAGAAGACAACTCATTAACTGTAAGAATGATATTAAACAAACATTTTTCTTGAAGGAACTCATTCCAGTAAAGACAAAGGAACAAGAAACTCATCACATCCTCCAGGAAAGAGCTTACATGAAGAATTCACAGCTCCATCTTATTTATTTAGAATTGTTATCTGACTTGGTGCATTGCTGGTGGGCACAGTATAGCAGTAAGGAGAGTAAACATTACAGAATATAAACAAAGTGAGATTTAAGGCCAAAGAGATTGAAAGATGCAAACAGATTAAAAAAGAATTGACTGACTGGTCTATTTGCATTTTCAGACATGAGAGAAAATATTTTGATATATGCAGACAGGAAATAAAGCCATTCCTGACATTTCTTGTCTAAGTCCTCCTCAAAGTCAATGAAAAATGTCCAAATTGATATAATGTGCTATTCTACATGCAAAAAGCATGAGACTGCTGGATGAAATTTCTAGCCAGACTACGCTTCTTCTGCTAGAGTCTGGAACAGACATGAATACAGAGTTATATTAACTAAATATTTCAGTATCTACTTAAAAGCAGCAGGCAGCTTCTGAATAATGGTTAAAATAAATATGCATAAATTAGTATTTGAAGAATTCAAGCCTTCCCTAGCTTAAATTTATTTTACTCTACTGACAAAGCAGTATCTTGAGCACAGTTCTACATTAAAATACAGATGCCACTAAAAATTATTTATCATTATTAAAATTAAGGAGCTGTATTCTATCAGAAAACTGATCTTCAAGGTGCTGCAATTGTGACGTTATTCTAAATCAGACATTAGACTGTGTAACTTAGACCATGTAAGATCATTCTCCTCAGTATGTATTTCTTTTCCCAAACAAAGGATATTCAAGCATTTCCATAAAAAATTACTGAATTGTTCAATAATTTTCCCAACCAGCCAAAATAAAACATTTTTGTCTTAGAGAATATGTAGGTATCAAAACATTAAAAAAAGACATAAAAAAAGACTTTTTGCTTCATTTTTAAACAGAAGATAAAATTTTAAATTACATGGGGCAAGCTGTATTTACTGCTAATTATTTTTCCCCACTAGAAAAATCAAGCTGTCTTGAGCACGACTATTAAATTAGCCAGATCCTCAAAGGCTTAACTAGGACAGGAATACAATGTTAAACCAGAGGACTTTTTCAGTAAGAAGTAAACAGGATGGAAAACCAACATGCCCCTGCAAAGCACTAAAGTGATATAGTGACATACGAACACCTTACAGAAGGGACTACTAATAATAGTGCTTCTCTATTCAGACAGCCACAAAGGTTAACAAATGTAATTAAATCACTTAAAAAAAAAGTGCCCATGAACTTATTTACTCCTTAGAGTCATGCAGAAAACACAAGTAACAGTAGAAATTGTATGTTTTCCTGTAAATTAATAACAGTCCTACCAGGCTCATGATCTAAAGCTTGCTGAAGTACTTTTTCTGCCTGTTCATACTGCTTCAGTTTCATTAAAAGCTCAGCCAAATCATAGCAAAGGAAGTTCTGTTGACCATTTCTCACAGCAGCCTCATAGTAACTGATTGCCTTGAAGAAAGAAGCAAATATTTGTGGATAATTTAAAGACAAATCTTAAAGACAACAACGTTGCTACTTAGGTATTTAATGACATGTTGCTTACAATTTTCTTTACTTATTTTTAATGGAGAAGTAATAAAACATGGGTTTGAGCACAGTGCAAACCCACTGCAAGTCACCAGATCTACAATTCAACAGATCTGAATCCACCAATGTGCAGATCTAGCAACTGGGCCTTTGGCCAGATGATCTGAAGGGAATCTACAAACTTACTTTCAGGATAAAATGCCTATTTTAGAACTCTGAAATACAATACTTTTACCCAAGCAAAGCCCACGTATTGACACAGTACTCAACTAACCTAATACAGCACTTATAGAATACCTTTGAGTAGTTATGCGTTTTGATTAGGGCTTTTCCAATTTTACTTGCTAAAGATGGATCTTTTGGATTTTTCTTCAAGGCCTGCTCGTAGACTTCTATAGCTTCATCAGGCTTCAACAGTAAAATATAAACACATATAAGTCAAAGATTATGATAAAAGGTGTATGAAGAAAACAAAATCTGGTAACAACTCCAGGAATGACTGCTGATGCATAAGCTACAATAGTTCTGAGAGAAGAATGGTTACTATAAAACTGCAGGAAATGTAAAGGCAGTGTAAATTAACATTTTCACGCTAAAACAAAATATGGAGAGACTGGGCAAACAAATGAGTGAATAAACGTCCATCTTTTTTCACTGCAATTTCTCTACTACCATCTTCACTAGTTAACAAAGAGACAGATGTATTAGTGCCAGATCAGTTTTTCTCCTCTAGCCATGTTACAGCAGATTAAATAAATTCCACTTTGTGTGGTAATTCTTCATTAAGGAGAAAACGACACACAAACATTAATATGAAAACAACCACAAATCATCTACAGATGTCCAAACTAGTAATCTAAACTATCAGTTGCATGTCCTAACTCAATCTATTTTTTTAACATATGAATTTAAAAAACCTTTAAAAGCCTTTAAATTCCCATGTCCACTTGACTACACTGTCTTCTGCCAATACTAAACAGCATTTCCAGTTCATCAAGAAAGCGAAGGATGCAAAGAATGTATAGGAACTATACAATCAAAAACTTTACTTAAAGCTATCAGCATGAGAACTAAGTTGCCTACAATTATTCTATGTTTCAGAACACTACTCTAAACATTTTCAGCTTTTGTGATTTCAGTTTAGCTCTCTCTCTAGATATCTGTTAATCTTATGAGGCAGTGTTCTTTTAGAAAACATCCCCTCCTTGACTTTAACCAAGTAAGCTTTTAGAAGAAATGTATTTTCAACAGTTTTTAATTTTAACAGTTACTCACAGTCAATATTTATTGTTTTATATCCTAAAGTAGTTTCTGTTTGACAAATATCAATCAATAAGAGTCAGGATGCCACAATGTTTCAACTAGACAAAGTCAACAAATTACTCAAATATTCTATTCTTCTCCAGCAAGCACTCACCTCTTGAATATTCATGTATGCATCACCAAGAAGAAGAAAAGTATGAGCACTTGGCAGTTTTTCTACTAGGTCCCTGGAAACAGGAGACAAAACCTTGCTCAGTATTTAACATGTAAATACTGATATCTAAACAAGGCAAGGGCACAGTTTTATCCTCTGCACATTTTAGTTTCTATTTCTGAAAATAAACCAAAAAAAACGTGAAATAGCTTTTCAAAATAAGATTTCCAATTATCATTTTAAAAGTTACCACATTTACTCAAATGAATTAACGTCACTAAATATTTCTCATTTACTGCAGTAGAAAGAAAAAATGAGTTCATTATGCTATCAGTAAACATCTAAAACACTATTTATGCACACCACTAACTTTTACCTATAGCAGGCAGCATATAACTTCTTATCTTTCCTGTACTGAAGATAAATATCGGCCATTTTTTCTTTAGCTTGTACAAAGTAAGGCTGTTCAGGTGTAATATTGCGGAGCATAGTCAAGGCATGTTTCACATCTCCTTGAGCAATTGCCAGATCTGCATTTGCAATCACAACTCTTAGCTCCTCGGGTGTTCCAGAAAATTCATTAATGGCATCTTGGATGACTATAGCAGCTTCATGCTGCAAATAATAAAAACAATAGAATTAATCTAGTTTCTGTCACTGAACAGCAAAAAATAAAGACATCATAAGCATTTATGGGCATTATGCAAATCAACCACTAAACCCACAAAAAACATATCCACTTGTTTTGCTATAGTGTTTTTGATTTTTAAATAAAACTCCTGTGATATCAACTAGTAAAGAAAGTTTAAGTACAGAAAATTACATTTGTGTTGCATATATACAAGTACATGCTCAAACTTCAACTAGAGACTGTCTTTAGCACCTTGCTCCAACAGGTCCTGCTTTGAGCTGGTTTGGGCTGGCCTCCTAGGCTTTTGTTATATTCTTATACATATGTAGTGTCTTACTGCTTATCCAGACACATTAGGGATGCTGTTACACATGATCCAAAACTACTGCTAATAGCATTCTGACAACAAACACAGATCTACATCCCTGCAAATCCTCTTGATAAAAGAAGTGACGGTTTTCTATTCTGAGCTAATAGAAATAGGACTGGGAAGGGGAATCCTTTTCAGGTGTGTTTTCTATTTTAGCAGGTTTACCATCTTACCGGCTCTCCATTCAAACGATGAGCTTCTACCAACTCTAGGAACACAGACACACGATCGCTTGTATCAATTTCAATACTTTTTCCTTTTGTTTTTGAGGAAGCTGTAGGTTTTCTCATTCCAGGCAAATTCCTTGCCATCTGTAAGGTTTTAATAGCTTCTGATATTTCTCCCAGCTTCTTTTGTGTTTGGGCCTTAATTAAGTGATACACAGGATGATCTCTCACCTAAAAAATACATAAGATAAAGAGCTTCCAAATTTTACTTGATGTAACCAAAAACCCCTTGCAAGATTTTTTTAAATTTTGACTTTGCTTTCTTTCTTTCCTCCACATACACACAAATTCAATTTCAGGACTTTACTTACAAAAATATAAGAATTATCAGAGTATGCAAACTAGTAATTTATTAAGTTTTAATTACAAAGAAAAGCTATTACACGGGACAAGACCTTGGGATAGAACAACATTAACTGCTGCTTTATTTTAAACTAGACTGAATTTTAAGGTACTCTGAGTGTCTCCCACACTACTGCGTGCACATTTCACCAGACTATTAATTAAAGGAATCATAATACAATCATAATTTGGCACAAGTCCTGCATGCCATTCTTCATCTTCCTAAAACATATTTTACATGAAACAAAAAGTCTGTAAGAGAAATACAGCTCTGTGAAATGGCAACGACCTCAATTAGTAGTTACTGAGATATTAATCTTCAGCTTTCTTGTCTCACTTGGAGGAAGAAAGCAAGATGAGACATGCTTGCAAAGAAATGGTCATTTTCAGCTAAGCAGTCTCAAGACACTTGGGCAGAACTCAGACCTAACGAGGGGTGTGTTATGTGTACTGTGTTCCCAACTCTCTGCTAATCCTGTATAAAGTTCAACTGATGTCAACAAATCAAAAATCCTATACTGTAATGTATAAGACCCATGAAGTGTAACTTGTGAGGTGTTGGTTTTATCTTAATGGTAATTTCTTTGATAAATATTCAGAAACCATGTTCATATAAACATTTAGATATTCAATTTGAAGTGGAAGCATTATAAAAAGTTCACTTGAAAATTATGATATACAAAAACATACAACTTCAGATGACTGAATAAAATTATTTCATTATTTTGTTCAACTCACCTCAAAATTATAGCTTAGACAAAGTTCCAAGGACTGAGAACATAGCTTGGTATTGTTTTGAGCCAAATACACCTGGGCCATCAGTAAGTGTGCATCTGCATAAGAAGGGTTCCTTTCTAGACAGTAATGTAGATTACTATGAGCTGCTTCAATATCCCCTAGGAAGTGGGGAAAGGAAGGGAAAGTGAAAAAGCAGTTGGTATAAAATACAGAGGTTATTATATACATATCATTTTATTTGCAAATTGTCACCATCAAGTGAATAAACTCATATACAAAGTATTATAAGGTTATGACATGAAATCAAAAGCAGGTCAAAGGTATGGTATTTTCCCATTGCTCCATCTGTAAATCATTCAATAAATTAACTTTGGGAAACAACAGATAAAAAAATACTATATTTATATGTCTGTACGATTAAGATACTCTCATATAAAGGACAAAAAAGGGAAGAGCAAATGCTCTTCACTTAGCTGTAACAGTGTTCTACAGTGAAAGAAAAATATTCATTTTTATTTACAAGTGTGAAATTAATTTTTTATATTAAATTAACAAAGGAGGCAGTTAACTACCCATTCATACAGCTATTACCTGACAAGTACTTCACTTTTGCAATTAAAAAGACAGCTTGTTGAAGACCAGGCACAGTTTTTACAACAGTTTCAAGAACTGAAGCACAGTGCTTGAGAAGTGGTGAAGGAGATTGCCCAGGACTTGCAGGCTAGAAGAAAAAAAAAAACAAGTAAGTAATACAAAAAGAACCCCAAAAACTAACAAAACCCAGCATTTGAGTCAACAGGTTGTAGATTTAAATGTCAAGTCTGAGTTTCACTTTAAACTCAAACGAGCCTTAGCAAAGCTATGTTATTTCCTTCAGTCAAAACAGCTGTTGTGAAGAACTATAAAAATAAATTTGAAATTTAAGGGACCAACTTCTTGATATCAGCAGGAACACAAGACCGTCTCAGGCTTCAAGGACGACAAAACACTTCAGACATGACATTCACAGAAGAGTCAGGCCATAAACATTTGGTTACACATTCTGAATTATCAGGCTAACTCATCCAACACAGCAGTGCCACGAATTATTTCAAGAAGGCTGAAGTTGGAATGGATGATGACAAGGCTCGGAAGAAAAGGTTCTGGTCCTGTCATACCTACCCTCAATCTCACACCAAAGAACACATCCATACCACCAGAAACAAGCTGAAAATAGAAGCTGTAAAATAGCTACTGTCATGCAAACTGCTAGTACAATATATCATGTTTTACCTGCTCTTTATCAGAAATATCACTCATTTCCCTGCACTACTTTAGCAAGTTGCTAACTGGTTTATACATTATAAAAGGTAAAGGAAACCTAAACATCATTCTGTTCACAAACAGTATTTCCACCAAAATTTCCAGCAGCACCCAAAACCAAAATGGAAGCCTCCACCACCTAGCTAACTCCTCACTTTCACCATGCAGTCTATTTTTGCAATAAAGAGAGAAAGGAAACTTCAGCAAAGGCCTATCTTTTCTTCTAAAAATCTTTCATTGGACAACAATTCAGAAAATCAGTTTTAATTCCAAATTAAAAACCATCATTGCCATTCAGTGTTTCTGCAACGTATCCCAGGGAAGTCTTCAGGTAAGAGCACAACCTCACGGAATGACACTTCCTATCATCTGTAACATGAAAATGTCACTGCTACTGATATTTTAGACTTTCAAACATTGTAATTTTCTTATAGATGGTGAGGCAGTTCATAACAATGGAAAGCTACTTACTTTCCTGTTAAGATTTTAAAACTCTACATAAACATATTTATGGAAAAGTTCTATAAGCAGGCTAGGAATAGTGACAGGGTAACAGAAGTCAGCTCTCAGCTATTTCAGAAGAGTACTATATTTAAGGAAGAAACTATTTAAAGAAACTGTGTTTCTTCTGCTTTAAAGATGTCAGGTTCCCATTCAACTTATTAAGTTCTGCATGTCTTTGTTGTTAAAAGTAGAGCACACAAATTCAGCCACAGAAAATTAAGTTACCTACGTAAGATTTTTCACTGGAATTAACAGTAATATAAATAGGCAGTATTCCACTGATTTTCACCAACACACAAAATAAAGAATTTATACATACTGAAAAAAATATCCTAAGCCAATAAAAATATTTCATGAATAGGTGGTCAGTGTGAACATCCTAATTTCATAATGAGATAGCTGCATTCACTGTTAACATTACAGCTTCCTAAGAGATACTAAGACAATGCAACTACACACACAGAATGCCCTGAATAAATATCCAAAGTTTGCTCAGGTGTCATTACTGCCACTTGTTCACATCACAAAATACGTATTTTTATCACTACTTTGACTAAACAGTGGTGTAATATCCCAAAACATACTCTTACTTCAAACAAATTCACATTTTAAATGGGGAAATTTCCTATTTTTATGTTTCGCAATTAACTTCTCAAAATGGAAAATTCCCATTCTCAGACAGATGCGATCTAAAGGTGCTTACCTGTGCTGGACAAAAATTAAGATATTCTCTAATAATTTCTAGCAAGAAATCAGGGTTTAGTGTTTCAAAATATTCCACACCAAGAGGAAATCCACGCAAAGATGAAAAGTGAGTATCCAGAACATCATTCAGTAAAGCAAAAACTTCTTCTTGTCTTTTATGTTTTTTCATAGCTAGAACTGCACGCAGGAAAGACAATTCCTACAGAAAAGAAAAAACAAACCCAAAACCCCAAGTATTGTCCATATTCCAGACACATTCATCTGTTACTCACACAATACTACATAATTATTAATGTTAGCCACTTCTTATTTATATTTAGGGATACTCTAAGACATTTAGTATGTTGTAAAGAACACTCGATTATTCTACCGATTCATTCCTTTAATTTGTGCAAGAACCTTTACATTTGTCTGATCACAAAATTCTGAAAATAATTATTTGTCCCTCCCAGACATTTCAAACTTACCTTCAGAGAAAAAACATCTGGAAAGTGATGATGTTTTTGCTCTGCAAGCAAACAGCCTGCTTGCAAAGTTAAGCAACACATCAACAGAAACAAAAACTGAGACTTAACAGTACTCCATTAAGAATGCTCTACTCAAGTGACTTGAAATATAGAACATGTAATAGTTAGAAGGCCATAGTTCAGATTGGAATCAAAGAATCTCAGTAAATAAAAATGCCTCCTACCCCAGATTTCCCAATGGACTGCTGAATTTCATTAAGAAACTCCAACTGCTGCTCTGCATCTTCTAATTGCCCTTGTATTAGCTGACAACGGATGATTCCTGTAACACATGGAAAGACTTTATTGCCAATTCATCTTCCTAGTCAAACACATTTTTTTCCCACAACGAACTCTTCCTATCCTCAACCTCTTTGTAAAGCAGTGACAAGAAAAAAAAGAATGGATCAAGACTTATGGTAATTCAAATTTTACATACTCAGAAAAGCCTAGGGTAGATGATACATGATAGATACATTAATATATAACAAAGCAGTTTGAAATGGTAAACCTTCAACTGGTTCTAGACTAAGCAGAAGCACCATGAAGTCTGGCTTCTAAATTCAGAAAAACGACAAGAAGGAAAATAACCTCAAGCACACACATAAGCCACTCCTGTCATTTAAAGTTTTAACACTGTTTAAGGCCATGGTACAGTCAAGGAGGAAAGAAATATAGGGAAAAATCTGTCAGGTAAATATGTCTTTTAAAAATTTACACTCCATTTTCTTGACACAAATGGGACTTATTACAAAGTGGGGTTCTTTTAGATGCGACACCTACATTCAGCGTATGTTTTGACTTGATTACGGTTTTCAATATAGTTTGGACAAAATGAGGACATGGATAGCTTGTTCTATCACACCCTTAATTTTCTTGCTTTTGTAGTGCCTAAGAGTTCTCTAGTTCTTTGGTACTACAGGAATTAAATAATAAAGTAAGTAAAATACTGCAAAATGTCTGTGCCTACTATTACCTTGAGAGTTCTAATTTAGAACAAAGATTAATTTTTCAGTAAGAAAGACCAGAAGACTTATTTAGTAAGGAGGCACTGTTGCCACAGAAAGGAAAGCACACAATGAAACTGAAAAAACAACCCAGTGCTCCTGTTCTAATAGTTCAAGATTTTCCTAATACCAGTAATAGGAAAATTTGATCAGAAAACATTATCTAGTAGAAATCAAAAGAAGTGTAAGACCTTACCAGTTAGTGCAGAAACACTTGTTTCATCAAGTGTCATAGCAGTCTTATACCATTTTAGAGCTTCTTTCACTTTCCCTTGTAAAATCATTTGATAGCCAAGTTCAGTAGCAAATTCTGCATTGTCAGATGCCAAGTCAAAAGCTCTTTGTACTAAGGTTTGTGTATGCTGAAGAATGAGCTGGTTCCGGCCACACTAATGGTAAGAACAATTTTTAAGCCTTGAGCTTTACATAGTTTTCAGATTCAATTAGACAAACACATTGAATATAGCAAGATAAGTAGAGACAACAATATCTCATGTAAGAATAAATTAGTCTGTAGTAGTTCTATAAAAACTGTGACATTAATGTGGGATGGATTCAAACATAAATATACAATACCATACAAAAATGAATAGTTGCTCTGAGTGCTTCCTTACAGCAATTTTTGATAAATGCACAGATTAAAGAAACCTTTACTTTCAAGGTTATGTAATTAACCCTGTCAGTTTCATACAGTACGAAGATGGTTGGTGAACATTTGTGTATTTTCACCGTTTCTCACTTAAAAGGAAGCAGTAAAACCATTTTTGGGATGAGATGGCCTAAACATTGTAATTCATGCTGAATATAAGACTTGAAAAATGTCGTTACCAAGGCGACATGAGTTCATCTATTTCAATTGTCCACAATTTTCTACTTTTTAGTAGACGTTTAACATCTGCCTACCAAAAGCCAGAACAAAACCAGGATATATAGATAGCTGTATGCTGCTTAAAAAAAAAAGCATACTCACTGTTCTACTGAAAGCTAAAGCCATTTTACAGAATAGCTCAGAATTACGTGGTTCTAATCTATCCAGTGCTTTAATCAGGTCTCCCAGTCTTGCTGAAGCCTTGGGAAAAAAAAAGGAATAATATAATAAATACTAGAAAGAACTTAAAAATTAGGACAATCAGTTTTGACTGTAAACTACTCACATTTTTAGTGCATCACTATGCACTAATACTTTGAAATGTAACTTCATAGGTTTTCAGGGTGAGGAGTTAGACTTGAGAATTCCCAAGATAATACTTTGGAATAGTAAAGTGACAGTAAAGCAGACCATGTGTCCTTTATCCATGCTCAAAAAAGGTGACAGGTTTGAGCTAAGCCTGATATAAGACATGTATGCTCAAAAGCAAAGCACTTCCAAGTGCTTTTAACATTAGTTTCTCAAAACACCTTAAGGGGATTTTATGGGCAAACAATAGAGTAAGGTAGACAGTTTTTTTAAAATATGATTTTAGATGCACCTGAAATGTGTAAATCTAACCGGCTGTGAAATTTTTCTCTAGACATAGATCTTAGTTACATGAGACATTTTACTCCAGAATCTTTAGTCAACACTCTACTATGTCCAACAAGGTTCCTTCCTGGATGGCTTCACTGGAGTCAGCAATTCTTACTACTTCTCCATATTTCCCATGACTGTGCATAAGATTTAAATTTAAGGAGGCAATGACTGAGTTCTCTGCAATAATTTAAAATACGTTAAGCAACATAAGTATCTTTTCTTCTAGAACTTGAAAACACCTACAACACAATGAAAACACATCTTTTTTGCTAACTTTCCACTTAAATTACCACAGCACTTTTGTATGATGAGAAAAAATATAGAAAGAATTATTGGTGACAAATTAGATCAACTATTTTAGAACTTCCTGAAAAATGCCACAAGTGTCATACATACAAAACACATGCATATAGCCCTGTGCAAGAAAATGGATCTTCGGAGTAGAATGAAAAGTAGCATAGAATGCTTAGAGCTGAAAAAACCCCACAATAATTGTCAAAAAATGTTAACAAGACACAGGTGTAACAGCTATGACCTGCTTCCAAAAACTTATCACTACAAGACCTTATCATTTCCCTTATTTCAATTAAAAAAATACTTTAAATAATGGAAGGCTTACAAAAACGTATGAATTTATCAAAAAGAGCATTTAAACAAAAAAGATTACTTTGATGATTCAAATCAATATAATTCAGTTAACTGTCCAGAACAGACTTCTGTTTGGCTTGACGCCTGTTCTCTGGAAAGATGGAGATTAAAAATTGTCTTTTCCATGGCATCCAGCAAACACCTCAGCAATAAGCTACAATAGCCACTCAAATCAGAATCGTGAATATACCTCCTGCAGATTGCTGCAGCAAGGGACAAGCCAAAGCATATGAGAACATATAAAGAAGACAGCCTTTGTAGGAACTAGATGCCACATACACTATATTGTGCTCAACATTCTGCTAATAAAAAGACTCACCTCAGATATATTTCCTTCCCTGCACAGATGATGCAGGGCCTCCATTCTCATGGCTTCTAAATTGAGGGGATCTTTTTGCAATAGTCTAAAGCCAAACAAAAGGTGAATGCAAAGAAACCAAACCAAATGCTTGCTCAATCATCTATTTTATTCTAAAACAGGAATAGAGTAACTTGTATTTCACAGTCATTTTGTATCATGGATCTCAACTGAAAGCACAGCACTTATTTCATGCCTATCTCAAGATCCTCTTCCAGCCAAAACAGACTCAAGTATTGACGTAGCATCCTCACAGAATTGCAAAGCTGGGTTCTAATAAAACTTAATTTACTTGAAATTTATTTTAAAAAAACTGATGCAACTAATTCAGATTCATTAACAATGAATGGAAACCTATCTACATTTGTTTCAAAGCGTCCTTAGGGTGTAAATCTGTCAAGAAAATAACTTAGTGGTGTGCCACTTCATACTCAACCTATGTGCCGTTTCAATTGTCTGCTCCCAGTCCTGCAAGGCAAGTTGTAGCTTCATTTTCTTTATGAAAGCAGGAATGAAGTTTGGGAAGATTGCAATTATCTGGTTCACAATTTCCAGAGCTCCTGAATAATTCTGTCGGACCTCAAAATACTGCGCCTAATGGGAGGAAGAGAAGCCGTATCAAGAGCCTGTACACTCCTGGAGAAGATTCAAAAGTTCTTTCATACAGAAACCAGGAAAAAGAGCTAGAGAGACAAAACTCTTTCCTGAAGTAATAGTTTTATCTGAGTATCAACCACAATTAGACATATTTGCAACAACCAAACAGTACAGGATGATGTGTAAAGCCTGGTGTGTGTGGTAAGTGCTCTGTAACAACGGTGTTTACAACTTACCAGTCAGTTGCAACGAAGAAAAAGACAGACATAACTGAAGAGTAAAACTGTTTTATTAGGTTGCAAATATCCTTGTATGAAGTATACCACAATTTTAGGATATTTAACACAACCCACTGATGAAACATTTATTCAACCTCTGAGATACATACCAAAAATCCACACTCCGAAGGTAACAGTAATGAAATTTACAGGGTACTCCAAATACCAGACTTTCAGAAGAAGCCTGTATTGCTTTGATGCGTTGAATTTATTTACCATATTCCAGGTGACTGTATGTGTGATGTTTAATTTCATCTTTTTAAGACAGAAATAATCCAAACACAGTAGTTTCTGAGTTAATTTCTTAAGCCCTAGTGAGATTCATGTCTGTCTAAACCCTAATTACAGTAACTACATTTGACATATACTCTTAATCTAATCCAGTGGTCCATGTGCAGCCAAGCACACACCTAACCAAATACCATTGTGCACACTCTCCTGAACCTCCTTCTTCTAATATTAATTAACATAACATGACTTTTTTTTATATTCTAAAGCTAAATGTAGAAAAAATTGTTCAATGAGTAACAATGTCTGTGATATTCTAAGTAATATGCTCTGAAACAGAAAATGTGAAAAAAACAATTCATGCCACTCCTTTAATGAAATATAATCATTGATGATTGCATGAACACAAATGAACTCACGAAAAAATTAATGACAACTTAAACATAATGTTAACGGTATTAAAAAAAAAAAAAAAAATCACACTGCAGTGTTTAAGTGTTACATCTTGGGCCACAGCAATTCTGTAAAGTGCAAAGGTATTCTATGTGAAAAGGAAGAGACCACACATTATTACTTTTTCAAACGATTTGAAACTCTTTTTGTACATATAAATACATGAATAGAAAGGTTTTTTTGTATGCATAGCAAAATCATAACCACAGTACACATTTAGATTGACTGAATTTAACCTATACCTTTCTTTTTACATTGGTGTCTAAAGAACCCTAATGTACCTACAGGGTCTGAGCTGTATCTCTGTTCCTTGGACAAGCTCATTATGCACTACTCTTCTCTGCATCTCTCCAATCACTCTACAAGGCTAAAATGACATTTAGGAAAAGCTGAAATAATGAAGTAAACTTACTTTACCAAGCAGTGCAAAAACATCATTGCCTTCCTGCAGTGCTTCATCAAAGTATTTCAGAGCTTTTTTAATGTGAGTTTCTTTCCCACAGGTGAGATCAAGCCATGCTTTCAAAATTAAGCCCTGTTAACAAAATACAAATTGGAATTCTTTGCTAACTAGGTAATAGAAAATTATACCAGATACAATAAGTAGAAATAACCTAAATAAAGGAATTTGATTATCTATTTTAACTACTTCACAGACATAATCAGTCTATAACCTAACACTTTAGCAATTTATTCCAGAGTTAAATTAATCAAATAGTACATTTTCTTATAGAATTAAAATGGCACCAAACAAGTCTAACAAGCACATCAGTAGAACAAAACCTTACAGATGTGATCACATTAGAAGTATTTTCTTCAAACATTTCAGCACAATGTTTTCTTAAGATTTCGTTTACATGAGATACTGAGAAACATACTGGTGCTGAAAAAAGTGAGAAGCTTGAAGTTTTTGTTCTACTTTTATATTAAAAAGAAAAACCTGTATGTGAAAGGCAAAATTCATATTTCTCAAATCCTCAAAAGTGTTATTAAAAGAACACTCAAACTTTTAAAAAGTAGAAATGTGTCCTTTCATTGAAGAACTTACTACTCATAATGAATGAAATTTATTTATCTTATGTGTTCCAAACATTAATTATAGCTTAAGTAAATAAAATATATTTTGAAGTGCTGAATTATTTAATCAAATTACAACTGGCATCAAAAGAAAAACTTTAAATATAAAATATCACTAGCTCTCTTAGAACATAAAGAAATGGGTCCTGTATTTAAAACTCAAAGTTTAGTAGAAGAGCCATATTTTGTAATTGCTAACAGAGTCATGATTTTTGTTATGCAATAGAAACTCAAGCATTTTTTTAAAGAAAGGCAGGTGTTGTACATTTATGCCAGGAATACATAAACTATCTTATCAAAGTAAGAGTATACTAAACAAATCCTATTTCACCAAGTTTAAACACTCTGAATCACCTCTCAAAAAATCTGAGGCAAACATCTAAACATAATTTCGTAATACCAAACTAGAAAAAGAGCTAACCATAAGTGAACTTAAAAAAAAAAAAAATCTATCTATTTAAATACTAATGTACTTTTTCTTTACTATGCATGTGTCTGAAAAAAAATTAATTACTTCAGCTGGAAATATTTCAGACTAAGCAACGTACCCAGACAAAATTTCCTAAGAATAAAAACAAGCAAACAAAATCAAACTATTACTGTTTGAATAGGCAAAGTCATAAACACTGCCATTTCACCAAAATGACCTATCCTTAGCCTTTTTAAGAACTCCCATATTATTGCTTTGTGATGTCCTTAATTATTTCTTTATGAATTTAAGTTACTTCTACATTAGTATAAATTAGCCAATAAATTAGTTCTTATTTAAAATAACTACCAATTTAAATTAATAATCATTGTTAATTAAAGCTAAGCCATTACCTAAATCATACTTTCAGAAACTAATGTTTAGAATAGTTGCAGATTTCTAACTCATGTAATAGATCAAACATAAAACTATAAATTACAAATTGAAGAATGTACTGAACCACACATTGGAACATTTTTGTTTGATATTACTGTACAATTATGCATACAATGTTAATAGCTCTGCTTCAAAGATGGTTAACTACAAAAAATAAGCCAATTTTTTTATGCTTCTCTCCTTGAATTGAAGCTGATACTTCCTTTTAAAAAAATAATACAGTAAGATTTCAGAAACCTCTTTAGAGATTCAAGATTTTAATGAATTGCAATATCTGTATATAACTGCCAAGACAATGCCATATATAACACTTATTTCAGTAAAACCCCAGGCAAATTTTGCCTTTAATAACAGCTGAAAATTTATATCCCAAATCCTCCGTGTATTTGTGAGCCTTCAGATCCAGACGTCTCCCTCTAGTGACACTATCATGCTTATTTTTTTGCTAGGAATTATGAGGCTTGGTATGAAATAGCAATACTGGCTTAACTGTATATTATTTTCATTGATTGATTTTCATTTATTAAACCATTATTTATTATTTACTAAGTGACAATGCATATTAGTCAACAAAAAATCATTATGGGAATTCACTCAGCTGTGTCGAATGAATTTAGGACAGTTAAGAAGGAAAATACTAGAACACAAAATAGTTTCAGTTACCTTCCAGACAGCATTAATGCCGTAAGTCTAGCTTCACAGTATGAATTGTCCTATTTCTTTTATATTGAAGAAAGGTAAAAACCAGTTACCTCTTTACCACCACCAGAAACTTTGATCATTCTATCAACATATTCACGGGCTTTGTCCTCACGACCAAGATGCCACAAAAACAAGCCGGCATAGTACAGAGCCTGCTGTCCTGCTGTTTTACGCTGTTCCTTCAGCCTTGCATCCAACTCTAGAATAGCATCTCGATCTGAAAAGGTTTTGTTCAGAGTTCTTGTTGATAGCCTCTCAAAACAGTATAAAAGAGCAGCATATAAGCCCAGGGCTCCAAAAGTAAACACTGTTTTCTGTACTGTACACTGATAAGCATGCAGGCAATCCCACCCAATTAGTAATATTTATCAGGTACAGCTGGAAAACGCAGGAGAGGGTTCCCAATGACACAGCTGATGAGGAGGTCCCAGAAGTGGGCAAGTCCCAGATGACTGGTGGTTAGTCAACATGATGTCCACCTAGAAGAAGGGCAGGAAGGAAGATGTGGGAAACTAGAGGCCCGTCAACCTGACCTTGGTGCCAGGGAAGATCATGGACCAGATTATTGAGTGCCATCACACAGCACCTACAGGACACCCCAGGGGATCAGGCCCAGCCAGGCACTGGGAAAGGCAGGCCCTGCCTGGCCAACTCATCTCCTGCTCTGGTAGTGGTGACCCACCTAATGAATGAGGGAAAGGCTCTCACTCTCAGAAAGTCTCGAGATGCACAATAATTTTGCTGTCCTGCAGTATTAAACCTCAGGGACTCAAAATAAGAGTGATGCCATTCGTCAGAACTGTTTCACATTAAATTCTTTAACAAACTGTCAGCAGCAGCTATAAATGTGCACAATGAGAAAGATACTGCAGCAACACTTTAAGGACCACTCAATGCACCTGATAAATCAACTCTTACTTTTGAGAATGTAACTCTTAACAAAATCATCTCAGCTTTTACGTTGGAGAAAGGAATGCCAAAATTCACAAAATTCTTTTCTTCATAACTTGAAAGATAGAAATGGCATGGCTTTAAAGACATTTCAAGTTGCAGCTCTGCTCAAAAGTACCAGTACCAGACATGTGTGAACAACAATCACATGAAGCCTGACTCAATTTTTTTTTCCTTTAAAATTTTTCATCATGGCTGATAAGTCAGATTTTGTGTGTGGGTGTGTGTGTTTTATTTTAATATTCACTCTTATGCTTCAGAGTTTTGTGGTTTGGTATTTTTATTTACAATCTTGGTAAGCACACTCAATTCAGTAACAGATCTTATGCCAAATGCAAAGCCGGAGTAAACCTTTTTAACTTCGGCAGAATTAGCCTACAACTCTCAGGCCTTCACACAGAGCTGTTTAAAACATGAAACAGCATGTCTTAATAGGCATACCTGGATTAGGGCTCTTTTTATGGGCATAAATCAGAGCCATCATTGTACAAAGTGAAACTTCCTGTTTGTTTTTAATAGACTCCAACTGTCGAATACTTTCTTGGACATCACCTAGTAAAAAAAAAGCACAGAATAAGCTATCACACTTCTCAAGACAAAGAATATAATCATCAAACATCAATCTGACTTAAATTTTCCCTTCTATTTTTTCATCCCTGCTTTTGTTCATTATGCATATATCCACTTTCACTTGTTTGTGCAAGTCTTTCAACCAGAAAGAAATCAGCATCTCAATGCGAAGAACTTGAATTATGTACTAATTCTGCCAACTGTCAGAAAGATGAAAATCACATTTATTGTTTTATACACAGCATTGAGCAGCTCTTTTTTCTCCTGTTTCTTTATATAACCAGGATTTTTGCCTTGTTTGTGTGAATATTTTGAGTATTAGCAAAATAAACAGTATCTTGAAAGATAACAGGATTCTTACATAAAAGCATCTGGGAGTTTGGGAACAGACACACTACCTCAAAACCAGCACACCCTGCTAGACTTGCCTCAGCCCTCCCCCATGTTGGATTACTTGTTAATATTTCTGAGATCCTTGGAATATACATGTCGCTAAATAAACAGTGTAATTTACACTAAGATCTCCCCACTAGAGATGAGCTGTCAGTTTCCCTGAGACAGCATACAACAAAATTAACACAGCTGCTTTGAAGGGAAGAGCTGTTAGCTGGGAGACATCAGTGAGTTTCTGATCAAATGCAACACGCGTTTGGGCAGGGCTCAAATTCCCTCCAAGGAACCCATTTACCTGTCTCATGTTCATGAAACCATGAAAAAGAAAAATACTTGTTTCTTTCACTTTGGTAAGATACTGTCTAGATCACTTTCATTCAAACTGGGGAGGAGCGGTGACAGAGGGTAACACACTGGTAATTTACTCAACACGGAATACATTGACACTCCCTAACATCGCTTTTCCCTGCGCAGCGGGCTAAGGGCTGAGTCTGGGGAGGCAAGGCAGGGAAGCCCAGTGTCTGGGGAGGAGCGGCCACCGTTACCTGCTCTCAGCGCGCCGTAGGCCCGGTAGAAGAGGAGCACGGGGTCCGCGCCCAGCCGTGCCAGCGCCTCGTCCGCCGCGGCCCGGGCGTGCTGGAAGAGCCCCTCCTGGCAGTAGTAATTGAGCAGCGCCTGTGGGGAAGCGGCCGCGGGTCACCGGTGCCAACGCTTCGCCCCGGGACGGTTCCGGGGACACCGCGCCCAGAACCCGACCCGTCCCGCCCCAGCCCGGCCGGCCGCACTCCTGCCCGGCACCCCCGGCCGCCCCTTCCCCTCCCCTCCCGTCCCCTCCCCTCCCTCCTCTCTCCTTCCCAGCTGCTCCCTCCCTCCGCCGGGGCACCCACCTGCTGCACCTCAGCGTCCATCGTCGCTACCCAACGCCACTGCGGGGGGGCTCCGGAAGGGGGAGGACAGCGCCGCGCCATTGGCTTGGGCGGGAAGGAGGCGGGAGAGACACGGGAAGGAATCCTGTAGGAAAGCGGCGGGGCGGGACCGCAGGGCGGGCCTGAGGCAGCGGGATGGCGGCTCCCGGCGCCGTGGCGCCCCCTGCCGGCCACCTGGCGGGCGGCTGTGCTTGGGGGCGCTCACGGGCGGAATGGCGAATGAGAGCTTTGGGAATGTGTTTATTTCCTTGCTTTTCTCGGCTGAACGTACGACTAAGTGGCCCACATTCCATACGTTTCATAATGTAACTGAGCGCTTCAATTTATGTGACACTTCTCTGAGAAGTACGATAGCAATAGGGTCACATCAGATAGAGAAACTTCATTTCTTCTTCCCCCTTTCTTTCCTCCTGGAGAATTAGAGTTGCAAAGACTAGTAAAATTCAGGTTTTCCTGTGGAAGTGAGAGCATTCTCAGCCATAATTTCTAGCCACCAGAAATAAAGGTTACAAAGAGCATTCCTTTGGAATGGGAGTGCAGTCCATTCAGGAAAGCTGGCGGTGATGGCACCAAGTACAAGGAGGAGAGCCCAACCTGCACGGAGTTTGTAGGAGAAGCTGCTTGGCTCTTCTGGCAGAGTGCTCACAGTGACCTCCCCTAGCAAATCCATCACTCACGGGCTTCTGTCCCAGCTTCTCATGCCCAGCACCTGGAGGTGCCCAAGAAGCACTGTGCAATAAGCATGCTTGTGTTCCTTGTTGGCCAAGACAATCCTCTGAATGTCCTGCCGTGTGTAAGTTCTGCTTGACTTGTTCTTCAACATTTAGGCCTCTGTAACATTTAAAACCTAATAGAGGTACGAGAAATAAGTTGGAGGTTTTTACATACTTTTTAAGGTAACCCTTTAAGACGTCTTTTGTCCACATATTAATCTGAAAAATACTTATCTTTTCACTTTTATACTTAGGCATTTTTAATAGACTCCAACTGTCAAACACTTTCTTGGACATCACCTAGTGAATGTCAAATACTTTCTTGGACATCACTTTAATCGAAGTTGTAGACCTCATTTTTCATAATGTATTTCACAACAATTTTACAGAGAAAAATGTCCCTCCCCTGAAAAATTTGTGATGAATTTCAGGGAAAATGCTATGAAATTTTATTTCTGCATTAGCCACTAAGCAAGCATACAGACTACAACTGCTCACCAACTGGTTTCGTATTAAGTTCAGTATTCACCTATGAGCGTTTTTGTTATAAGTTGTAGGGGAATGCAATATACAATTATGTAAACATGTAAAATTAATATTTCCAGAAATTCACTGAAGCAATTGATAAAGAATAAGGAACAGGCCCACTTTCCAGATGCATTTGTTTTTCCCCTATCAGTACCCACAAATGGTTGCATCTAGGAAGGGAGTGCTTCCAGAGGGACTTTTAAATTCCTGAGGAAAAGACCAATGATTTATTCATTCCAACGCCATTTCACCTTTTTCAGAAATGCACTCAAATGTGAGATGCTCTGTAGCCTGTTTGTGAGCAGCACCCAGCAAGAATAAACTGGCTCTCCATCCAGGCTGAGGAATGTCATGGATCTAGTACTATTTTCTGTCCTCATTTTGTCCTTGTAAACTCTTGAATGCTCAGTTCTCATTTCTGTGACTGCTCTGAGCCTCCTGGGACACACAGAGGGCAGCTCTGGTATTCGATGGCTGTGCAGCCCACTGCATAGAGCTGCTGCATGAAGGCACCCAGGGCAGAACTATTGATACATGCAGAAGCATCATGCTCACTGTCTAACACACATTAAATAAGAAATTCTTAATTAGTAACTAACAAGCAAGTCCCAATGATTTTCTTACATGGAAGAACAGTATAGCTGTTGTAAAGGTTTTCAGTATCCTCTCATTCTGTGGTTTAAAAGCATTCTCTTTTAATATTAATGTTAGATAATAAACACAAAAGGAACGTACAATAAAAAATGTAATCTTTATTATTTTGACGCATTAATAATGTTCTTTAGCATAAGTTAGGGTAATAGCATTTTCCTGCATGCAGTTCACTAATACAGATTTAGTCCATAATTTTAATAAAAGTAATCTATATTTAATTTTCCTGTGTAAGAAACATAAAATGTCCTGATGGATTGGATTATTCAATTTTGCTACTTTCTCTGTGAAAAAATATCGTGGACCCTAGATAACATTTAGAACTGTTCTAGTACAGCATGAATGGAAAAAAAAGTGAGTAAATATGAGAAAAGATTCAGGATTCTCTGAAAGAAAGGTTGTATCTGAAAACTTATGATGCAGGCACTGCTTAGACATTCAATTTGAACTTTAGACCATTTCCCAACTGAAAAAAAAACCCCAAAAACATAGCTTTTTAGAAGCAAATTATTAACTTATTTCGCAGAAATTATTTATATGTTGGCAAATACTGTAAAAAATAAGATCCTACAGTTATCCATTCACTTAGTTATATCTTGTTCTCTGGAGTTCTTCTGTGAAAAAGTGCTATGGACTGAAAGTAACAAAAATGTTGTGACATCAACCTGAAGATAAAATTCAGTTCTTGTTTTATGTACATAATGCTGAAAAATAAAATAAAATGATTTTTACAGTATTTATATTTGCTTATAAAATCCTAACATTATTTTCAACAGGTCTAGTAGTTTTCAACATTTGTACAGTTTGGATATACACTATATGCTTTTCACTGAAAATTCAGAAATGTAAAACAAATAAGCTCCTAAATAGCTGCAAAATATTGCTTAATGGTATGGAGAAATGAGGTCTTTTTGAGTACTTTATTTCATTTAGCTCTGATGTATGGCTTCCCATGATTAAGAATCCTGGACAGTTAAAGGAATAGCAGCATAGGCAATATAAACATGCACTGATTGCATCCAAACTATCTATAATGGTAGATAATACATAATTTTACCTGTTGAATGCTTGCACACTACACTTATTGTGGTACATATTTGATGCAATAAATGTGCTAAAGTCATTATCTGTTTGCTCAAACATGCACCACAGGTTAAAAATTATTTACATAGCAGAGGGCTTTTCATTAACGTGTACAACATCAACCTTACTGAGGGCTGAAGATGGCTAAACAATACTGCAGGATAAAGCAGAACAACTTTACAGAGGGCTCTTTTTGATCAATTTGGTGGGCTGAGGCAGATTCATTTAGTATTTGTATGCAGAAAGACATTTGACAAAGACAAAATCTGTGACTCCAGACCTAGGAGGAAGTTTGCATCTTCTGAAACTTAATGGCCTGTGCAAAAAGTAAACCATGTTTACTATTCTTGTGAGTTGTAGAGGACTTTACAGGCATACTAAGACTTGTTTGAACATGATACAACATGAATACATTAATTAAGCACCTCAAAATCTGTTATTCCTTTCCAGAAACACTGTGCTAAAAAAAACTGTTGTTCTTTATGACTTAATGTTATTTTCATGCATGATCTATAAGTGCAGCATGCCTTCATGCAAATAATTTCTGTGTGTGTATTAGTTGTATAATAGAACACCTGGCCCTTGTACCTGTAAAGGTGTACTTAATTCCCTGCCCCAACAGAAGCCCCATTTACAAAAATAGTCACATATAATAAACAACATATGAATAAAAACAAGATGAATCCACCAACACAGATTTTGTAAAAATATGAAGTATGTGGCAGTTGAAATGCAAACAGTGGATACAGTTACCATATTGTTTTATGCTAAACACACAAATACTTGGTTTCACACCCCTTTAACTGGTCCCTACAGTCTGTGTAGCCATTTTTTCTCTCCTCTTCAGCAGTGTCAGCTGGTAGTGAGAACAGTAACCTCCTGTCAAGGTTGTTTCTTCTTATCACAGTCACAGTCACTGACAAGGGGTCACTGTCTTTTAATAGGCACTGACCTTTAATGTACAGTATATTTGTAAAAATTGTCAGTTTGGCATAGACCTCCTTCAGGAGTCCTGTTGACACAGACACAGACTATGAACTACTTTGCACATCTATGATTTTGCTTGCTATTTGCTCTTATTTCTGACCATCTTTATCTTCCTTTTCATGCTTTTCTTTGACTGGCCTTATTACACGATCATAAGAAGGTGGACAAACTGCTGTTGATGCGGTTATATCTGTTTTCTCTGTAAATGAGTTTTCATTTAATTTGTCAATAAGGATTTCATCTTTCATACCCTGACCAGCCCCACCTTCAGTTTTATTTTTGTTATAGATAAAGGAAGCTTGTTTTACTGTTCGTTTTAAAAGGTGACGTCTATAAGCACGCTGAATGATGACAGCAGACACCTCCTCCTGCTTTCGTTTCAGTGTGGTTGTAATTGGTTCATAGGAAGCTTTAGAGGGATTGGATGCCATAAATCGATCTTCCATCTGTATTCTGAGGGCATCCATCTCCCCACTTTCCCCCAATACACGCTTTGTGAAAGCAAACAAGATGTCAAGGCAGTGAATTCTGTCACCGCTCACCATGGGCAGGTCCATTGCAATAAGCTGGACTTTGTTTGGTTTGGGTAGATGAAGAGGAGGCTCAAGTGCTGCTGCAAAATCAGACAATTTCTCAAATTCCATGAATTGTGTTGCATCAGGATCAAACTTCTCCCAAACCTCATAGAACATCTCAAAGTCATCCTCACTCAAGGGTTCAGCGCTTTCTTCAGTAGCAACACCAAAGTTCTCCAAAATCACAGCAATGTACATGTTCACCACTACCAGAAAGGATATGATAATGTAGCTGACAAAGAAGAAAATCCCAACAGAAGGGTTGCCACAGTCACCTTTCACAGAGCTCCCCGGATGAGCCTTGTTAGGGTCACAGTCTGGCTCCCCACTGTTCAGAATTGGGGCCAGCAAACCGTCCCAGCCAGCGGACGTGGTGATCTGAAACAGGCAGATCATGCTGTTGCCAAACGTTTCAAAGTTGAACATGTCATCAATCCCAGCTTCTCTCTTGACATAGGCAAAGTTGGACATGCCAAATATGGCGTAGATGAACATGACCAGGAAAAGCAGCAGCCCAATGTTGAACAAAGCAGGAAGAGACATCATCAAAGCAAAAAGCAGAGTGCGGATTCCCTTAGCGCCTTTAATGAGGCGCAGGATTCGACCGATTCTGGCAAGCCGGATGACTCTGAATAGTGTGGGAGATACAAAGTACTTCTCAATCATCTCAGCCAAAAACATTCCTAAAAAAGAAAAAAAAGAAAAAAAAATCAAGGTACATCTCCGTTTATTCTCTGTATTGCAACAGAAATTTAGAAACAAAGTTTTATAACTGGCACTTTTATGTAGCAGTTAAAGATATTCTGTAGATTACACTTGCATAAGTTCTGTTTTAGCAGTTATAGGTAATATTTGCAGGTGCAATAACTGTTGGATGATTATAACAGTTTAGATGGTTGGTTTAGCCAAGTTACAAGTTAAAATATAGAATTGAATGACTTGGCTGTAAATCTTGCAATGGCAAAAGCTCACCATATAGCTCTATTCAAGTAAAAGTTCACCTCCTATTCATTTTACCTTCTTTTTTGTTTAATTGGCAAGACTTACCTACTATAGAGAGAATGACAACTACAAAATCAAAAATGTTCCAGCCTATAGTGAAGTAGTAATGGCGAAGTGAAATTAATTTCAGGACACATTCTCCAGTGAAAAGGACAATGAACACGAGGTTTATCCAGTATAAAATATTTTCCATTTCTTTGCTCTGGTCATCTGTTTCTACCATCATGGTAACCATGTTAAGACAAATAAGAATCATGATGCTGATGTCAAATACTTGCTGTGTCACAAAATCAAAAACCATGCCTTGGAATTTATTCTGAGGAAGAAAGAAAAAAAGAGACATCCAATACAATCTGTAATTTGTTTCCTTTTCCTGTTAGAAGAAGAAAGCAGAAAAACACATGCAGTAAGGCTTAAATAAAATTGCAACTAGTGGTCATGAGTACTCAAATACAACAACTTAGTTTAGCATCCTGTATTGCATATTCATATGTAAAATAGTTTTAAGTGAAAATTAATTTTTTGTTTTATTTTTATTTTCCATTTCTGCTGACTAATGCCCTGGTTACTGTTAATTTTCAATTGGCATATTTCTGCTCTCCTTGTATCAATAAAAACTCTTTGTAAATAACTATTTGTCTGATGTGTATAAATAATTTTACCCCTGGTCTTGGTATAGGTTTTTGTGGTTTTTTGGATCCCAGCTTTTTCATTGCATTGTAGTATTTCTTCTGCTCTTCTGTCATAAATATGTCTTGACCTCCAAAGTAAAAACATGAAATCAGAACTGGTTATAATCACATTTATAAGCAGTGCTGAAACAAACTCTTAAAGAAATATGATTGAGTCATGCAAAAATCAAGAAGTCTAAAAGAAGACTAAATTGGGGAAAATCTCTTAGATATCAAATGCAGCTGTCTACAATCTAAGCATTTAGTCTGTATCCAGTACTGTATCTCTCAAAAAAAATTTAAAAAAGAAATGCAAGCAACATTTTGTTACAGTTATTTTTCTGGAACTTCAAGAAATAATTTCCAGTACCTCTCTTCTTTTATAGGAAGAGATACGGTAAATAGTATTTGAGATAAATTCAGATAGTCTGGGCTGCTCAATAGTGTCACTTCTGAACTGTGATTTTAGTGAAACAAAGAAAAAAGACAAAGTCAGGTTTTCAGTACACGAATGTGCTTTAGGTATCTCTAGTTTAGCAATCCCATGAGCATTGGGGCCCAATGTCTTCAAGGTTCTTGAGAAGATGGATTATCAGACTTTGGAGAAATGGAGAAATTTAGCTGAAGATTGAAGCACCCTTGGTGCTATTAACGGCAAAAGGCTCTCTGTAAAATAATTTTGATTAGTTCTGTGTTCAATGAAGTTCTGTTTAGCAAAAGCATGAACCTGCCTTTGTAGGGTGACAGTGAAGATAAAGAAGGAATTATGGGTCTTTCATATTTCTAATCAAAATCCATAGTAACCTTGTTTTAGAGATAGCTTGAATGAAAACCTATGAGTCTTCCCATACCTCTTGAAAATTTTTTCTTGATAAGAGATACTTGCAGACATCTAATTCCAGGAGTGCCAATGCACACATAGAACTGGATACAGCCATTTGTGCATGAGTGTGTGGGAAGCTTGAAGATGTGGGAATGCATGGACCATAAGCTGGACATATACCTCTTTATTTCTACATTTATACCATCCAAAAATCTTTCTCATTATTAATAAACCCAGAGAAAGTGATGCAGTCCAGTAAAGTCAAAGTAAACTAGTAATTCATAGCTGCTTTGGTCCTTGAGCTTTCATTGCTTTATCTATTTACAGAAAATAATTTTAAAGGCAAGCATCTCCTACTCAGACCATGTACACCAGTGAGATTATCTACAGCTGGATCAAGCAAGAAGACTTCATGAAATTAATCATGAAAAAACAGATGACTTGAGGAAGAGTAAACTAGGCATTGAAAACAGAAGGATCTGTCCCATTCACTAAATGAAAAATCTTATGACTTTAATGAATACTGCAGGCATGATTTTGTAATAACATACTGCTGGTTTTTCAATATTGAATAAGCCATGGGTATACTTTCCCTATACCAGGCACCTACAAAAATTCGTTATTTTAGAATTTCTTTAGAAGGGAAATGAAACAATACTTATCTTCTTTTTTTGCTGATTGAAGTTGTCAATAATGACACCAATGAACAAATTCAGGGTGAAAAAAGACCCGAAAATTATAAAGATGACAAAATACAAGTACATATACAAGTTGTCTTCATACTTGGGTTGCTGTAACACCTAAGGAAAAAAATAAAAAGTGAAATATGATTCCTAAGACTTCATGTGAAAATTTCAACCAAACAAGTGGCAACCTTGCATGAAGTGTCCCCAGTAATTTGTATTTGGACAATGTTCTTATCACTTATATCAATATATTTTGCCTATTCCACCTCTTGCTGATAGCACCTGGAAGTTTGCATTCAGTTGTCCACATGCTGTTACCACAGAATCTCATACTAATTTAGTTTTTTTCATTCTATTGAATTATGTAGGATAAATACACTTGTAGATAGACCTCAAAAAAAAAAGATAATTTAAAATATTTGCTGTACTTACATCTCTTGAGTCAATAGCTGCATACATAATATCCATCCAGCCTTTAAATGTAGCCTGTAAATAGTACACACCTGTTTAAGCATTCTAAAGACAATTCATTTAATAATTTCCAGCAGCGCAGTACAGCATCAGGAATAATTAGTAGCATTAGATTTCTTAAGAATTTTGCCTTTTGGCTTTTTATTCAGCTGCTCATCAGATATACTGCTGTGTATCCCATTACTTTGTGCTGATATGAACATTTTAAGCAGTAAGTATGATTAAGTTATTTCTGATTTCTAATTACCAAAAATTATAGAAGACATTTTAGTTCATCAAATCATGTGAACCGAAAAAGCTATGTACAGCTTTTGTACTGAGTGGTGAATGGTCTTATGTAACTGAGTTGTCACCAATTAAGACTACTATGTCGTTTCCAAATCAGAGGTGGCAACAAAAGGGAACCAAAAATTTGATCATCTCAAAAAGTATTTTCCTATAATCAGAATCTACAATGAAAGATTTTAATAATTCTATGCTCACTTTAAATATAATGTATTGTGCTTTACAGAGTCTAGATGTCTCATACATTCTGAGATAAAATAGTAGGAAGTGTTTTATGTGCATTGAATACTTAATATGCTTCATAAATGACAGCATTTACTGACATTTTGGAGCTATTTCCTCTGCCAAAATCTGTAAATTTTTATATTTGACAGTGAGGTGTAGATTGCTTCATCAGAATGCTTGAAACAGAAAGTAATTTTCTCTGTTGTGGCAATTAGTTCTCTTTTAACTAGGCAAGATCTCCAAGTAGAAATCGCTTGGTTTTTAACCCAGTTATGCCCAAAAATACAGCAAAAAAAAGGACATAGTTCTGTGTTGTTTAATCCTCATTACAATTTTGCAAATCAAGGCTGCAAATCATTGGTTCCTTAATTTTCCTTGCCACAGAGAGCACTTGCAGGATAGAATCAGGAATGGAATACTCTTCATCCATTATTTTTGCTGTGTCTCCATCATCTTGAGGTTTCATTTCTAGTAGAAGTTTCAAAAAAACCTGTTTTTATGCAGGACCTGGAGTAGTTTGGCATCAATCTGTAGTTAACTTAAAATGAGAAAAAATTATTTTCTTAAAGGACAGGTCCGTGCACTTTTGAAACAGCGGAATACTGAAAAGCTCATGATTATCCTTAGCTACAAATCCAGTGTGCAGCAACTTTCACATCTTGGGGTCAACACAGAAAATACAAAGCTCGGGCAACTAACAGTATGAAGGTGAAATCAAAATGTACTATCAAAGGATCAATAAATCAAGAATAAATCTGAAACAAATAGAAGTCAGCTGAAGAATTCCAAGTCCTTGTGGTATACTTGGACTGCAAGGGATTAGAAGAGGTAGATAAAGTCTATTTATATAATTACATTTTGATCTCAAAGGCTTTTAATGGTTAATACTCCACAACCTTATAAAAATATGCATTCTGGCACTTCCTGTTATTATTTCCTAACACTTACATCCTTCTGTTGCTATTTAAGACTCACTTGTCATAGCCATTACATATCCGGAGAATTGCAATAATCACATTCATGCAGCTTTTTTATTTTTTTTTTTGCAAATTGATTGTTGCTGTCTTTCCTTTCTAGGCAGTGATCACTGTTCCTTCAATCTTCCAATGCATGCCTTGTTTTCCAGAACTTTGATCACTCTCCTTATTTTCCTCTGAGTTCTATTACACTAGTTCATCTCTTGAAATGGCAACCAAAACTCAGTATTTCATCTAACTCACTATTTCATCTAACAAGGTCTAAATAGGGCGAGATGATCACTTAATGTCTTACAGTGCTACTTTTGTTGCTGTCTTGGTACACTATTTTCATTTTTTGGAATGTCATGACTTCCTTGAAATTAGCACTTGAGTCTGAAACACCATGTGAAAAGAATGGGCACACTTTTACTTCAGAAAGATCATGCGAATGATGGAGTGGCACTTGTGTAAAGTGTGTGCTGTTGTCTCAGATTCAGACACATGGTGATCTTTGCATATCATCCTCCAGGCAAAACAGAAGAATTACTAGGTTTTTTGCAAATTTATTGGTGTAGCCAAGACTAAGTAGAGTCAATTAAAAAACCAGACTAATTTGGAAATATTAAGCTTCACCATCATCACTAAAGTACTGCACTATAAACAGATAGTACCCTTTCATCTAGAGATAGGAAATAGAGCTGAAGAACTGACCTGTATTATTATAATTATTGGTTTTGTTCTTAAAAAGGAAACTTGAAAAGAGTGTGAGGTGGAAAAACAGAAATATAACATATTGCTATCTTGTGATTTCCACAGTGAGTTTCATAAAACTAAGATATTAAAATTTTTGAAGAAATTAAGAAAGAGAGTCAAGGCATCCCATTCAGTGAAAGCATTATTTCTGCTGTAGATGCATAGACCTGCTTATTCTTATCTGCAGAGTGTTCTCTTTAAGAGAAATAAGGTATCATTTGTGTATTTTTGTATCCTGAAAGAAAATAATACAGAAAATGACAGAAAGCAGATTATTAGTTTCCATTTTGCATATTTCCATATAAAATATATTGTATATTCTCAGTGACACTAAATCAGGAGTAATTAATTGATTTCAAAGATTACAGCAGTATAACTGAAGTCAGCATCAGTTCCAAATGTTTTTTTTTCCACCAAGCAGATTTCAATGAGACACATTCAAATGCAGATTCAAATGTAGTTAGAAAAGAACAACAGAACAAAAATCCACCATCTCCTTTACTATTGGTAAAAAATCATAGGTTTTTTTTCCTCCTGATAAATAATTTCTAAGGAAGTTGTAAGTCATGTTAGAGTTTTACCACTCAATTTCTTTACCAGAAATAATCACCACGAAGATTCACATTCCCTTTTGGAGATATAATAGCATCTTGCTTTTAAAATACTAACCTGCTCGAACTTTGAAAGTACCCTAAAGTTTTAGCCTTAGAATTCAGCTTCTGATTTTTTTACCATACACTTCAAGAGATGTGTTTTCTTACTGATATTAGTTAGAACAGTAGAATATAATATTGTGCTTTGAGACCCACTGGCTTGCCACATTTTATCCTGATAAGCAGGGTATATCCTTACTAGCAGGATAAAAGCAGGCCTCTGGGAGATTTACTTACCAAGGTATCCAAATACTAGGTTCAAGTTAAAAGGCATAAGGCTATAAAATTATTAGGGCAGATGCCACATCTCTTTGTGTACACCAACCTCTTCCTCTTCACTCATTCGTGCATGACAACTGTCAAAGGAATTTCTCCAGCAGATCTGTCTCTGCTTTGATGCTTCTCTTTAGGGACAGAGAAATACTCAAGCAAGTTCAGACCAAGAAAATGAAAAAAGAAGCTTGAAGATCCACATAAAACAGCATGATCTACGCTGTATTATAGAAGAAAAAAATTCTTATAGAAGAAATGTATACTTATATGACTGACAGCATGAATAATTATACTCCAAATTATGTAAGAATTCTGGAAAACAGTCTGATCAACAAAGTCCATAAAACTTGACTTTATCGATGACATGTATTGTTAGACTGTATTTTTGGGCAGAAAAAATTATAACATTGCTATAACACTAAAGGTTTTTCCACACAAACACCTCCCATGAAAAAAAAAACCAAGAAACATCAACCAAAAATTAGATAATGTTCTTTTCCTAGATCCTTCATTCAGGAAAGTCATTCACCAGCACTGCCAAGTAAACTCAAGAAAGAGCTTGTTAGAGAGTTTCTTTTGCTTAAAGTTACTATCACACCTTTGCATTTTTTGAGCCCAGAATACTTCTTTCTGAAATTATCCCTCTGCTTTTGAGTGTTTCTGTGTGAAATATGTTTCTTTTTCATATCACTTTTAAAACAAGTTTTCTGTGATGGATAGACCCATATACTGCTGAAGACATTAAAAAAAAGTCACTTATAGGACTCAAATATTTATGTCTTTCCCAGAATAATAAGGCCCTCAGTGCCTTGGCTTGAAGTTCTTTTGGCTTGTTTTCATTTCGATTTTTTTGTCATTAAAATGGTTCAAACTTCCATTAGTATTAATTCCTATTAGTGATACAGATAGTAGGGACCTACATTATGGTTCTTGTAACCCAGAAAAGCTGAAGTGATTTACAGCATTCTTTGGCTGACTCAAACCATGAGCCAGAGGGCAGAATGGAGAATGGAAATAATGGGGAGTAAGAGGAAGCTTTCTGTATTTATTTTCTAGCTTCCTGGCCTTGTATCAGTAATTCATGCATTGATATTCTTCACAGAAATTGTCATTAGAAAAATGACATTGAACTCCCTGGGGTTATTTATTCGAGTCCAGCACTAGTAGAAGTCTGTGAGATTGTTAAGGTGGAGAACCAAATAACTTCAGTAGAAAGGCCATTAATGTTCATTTTAGGTAAACAGAAAGCATATCCACTTACAACCATGATTTTATAATCAGATTTTTCAGACTCAGTATATAATTTTAGGCAAAATGCTAAACTTTCAATAGCTTTCTCTTTGTTTCTGACACAGTAGTGGAGCTTTAACTGAGTCATACCTTAGTCTTCTTTCTATTGCTGCAAGCTGTTTAGGAAGGGTAGGAAAATCTAGGGCTATGACATACCTATTCAAGTCTCATGTTTGTTTTGACTTGATGGTTTTAGAGTCTTGTTCTACAGTTTGATCCGAAGTACTTTATGTATCAAATAGAAAATCACCTTATTGGTCTTTTTAGATTGAGAAAGCAATGTAAGAATCTCAAACAGTTATAAATTGTGGCCTTGCTTTCTTGAAGGTGAAAAAACATAGACTCTCCATATTTTAATGCATTAACTAAAAATCAAGCTGATATTATTCTTTCTTAGTCCTAAGGCTCTTATCATTCCATAACTGCAAAATCACTACTTACTGGCTTACTTACCAAACCCTAGGCAGGGTCAAGTTTCTGTTTTGTTCAGTCACAGAAATGCCCCTGTTTTTTCTGCTATGTCAAACAAAAAGACCCTGATATGTCAAACAAAAAGATCTTTTACAAGCGTTTTAGCAATAGAGAAAAATTAGGTGCTGTTGTCATGGACATTCTATTCACGCAAAAAAATCCTCCATCATTAAGCGAGGGTCTCATGGTCTTGCAAGATCTCTACAATGTAGATACTGCACAAACAAACAGGCTAATCCTCCATGAGAGCTTGGTCCCCTTGTTGTAGGTCTAGATTAATTTTTCTGTTGGAATTGTGGGAATAGTTGTCAAATTTCTCCTAATTTGCCTCCCAAAAATTCCAATAATTTAAGAATCTAAGTCTTCATGTAAGGAAATATTTATATCTTTTCAATGAATAGAAGATAAAATAATCTATGCAGAGCCAGGACACTAAAATAGATATGACTGCAAGTAGCTGAGGGGCGGTGATTTTGGCCACAAAGCCAGGAAAGAAATGAACCTGTAATAATTATTAGCGTCCCAGAGTAGAATAGGTTACTACTGGAAACAGAGTTTCAAACTACTTGGAAAGAGTTTTGTTGATGTCTTGTTTCTCCTGAACACCTGTAATGAAGCATTCTGCCTCCCTGGGTGAGGAGACCTCATAAATAAGGCAAAGCAAATAAGTACTTAAAATCTTTAGTTATCAAAATCAAATTGTATTCAGTTCAGTATTTTATTTCGTTAATACTATTGGTCCGTCTCCACTCTTTCCCTATATGACAGTAAAGTAAGTAATCATGGTGAAATTTAAATGTACAGACTTATCAGTCACAGAGGTGAGATGCTGTATCAGCTGGGAGAGGCAGTTCAAATTGCTCAGAGCTATTGTTTTAGACCTTGTGCAGGACAATGTCCATACCACTGCATCACGTTAATGATTAGTTTTACTGAGATTTTGTATAAACAACGTAAAATCTGGAAGCTTATTTAAAAGCAATAAAAAAAATGAAACCTAAGATAATGCAGATTCAGATAGTAACCTCAAAAAAAATTACGTAGAGGTTGCTGAAGGTACACAATATAGATAAAAATCCAGCATTTTCTTGATTAAAGCTGGGTAAGATTGTTAGCTGCATCAAAATACAAAGATAGACAGTGTTGTGAGGACACAATTTTTGATAGTGAAGGCATAATCTTATAGTATCTCTCTGCATATATTTTCTTTCTTCTTAACTCAGATTTTGCTAAATAAACTCCATGAGGTCCTTATGGACAGAAATATCAGGAAAATATTTCATAGATTATAGTATCAAGTGCTATTTTTCTTTTCTTATTTCTCTTCTGAATGAGAAATTGCTTTTTAGATTAGATCTGCACTGGTGGCAGCTACAAACCTGAGATGAGATTTATTTCCTCGATTTCTTTGTGACTTAATCACACCAATGGAGATTTTTTTTTCAGCAACTGGAAAACTTAAAGTAGCTACATACTGAACACCATTCCTAGGTAATTCTAGAAACTTTAAAAGTTAGAAGGGGCTGAAGAACTAAGGCAGCCATAAACAGGAAGATGTGTTCATTAGATGTCCTAAAAATTCTTTATCCATCACAGTAGACTCGCTGCTTATGATGAAAAGAGTAACCAATTACCAGTGTAGCAGCACTACTAAGTCACAGATAATCATCAGGTAAAGTTCTGTCTCTTTGTTGCTAGAATTGCTTTTCACTACTGCACATAAACAGGAAAAGGTATATAAAGAGTGATCACTTACTACTTGAAGTAAAGAAAGATACCCAAATCCTACATTATCAAAGTTTACTTTCACGTTTTTCCATCGGGCACTTTGATTGTTTTTTATGAGTTCCTCGCACTGACTAAAATTGTTGATCTGGTCGACTTCAAACCTTTCATCAGTTGTGGTGTTAACACAGTAGTAGAACTTTCCAGCAAACAAATTTACTCCCATGATGCTGAAAATTAGCCAGAATATAAGACAAACGAGAAGCACGTTCATGATGGATGGAATTGCTCCTAAAAGGGCATTCACAACCACCTAGTACACAAATACAGGAGGAAAGAGAAAAGAGTATAAGCATATTTACAGCAATATATTTTTGTATACTGTTTCACCATTCCTTAATAAATGCTTATTCAGAAACTAATACTATAAAATTTAAAGCAGTACATTAATAACTGCAGCATTGCACCATTCCTTTAAATTAGCATTAGTACATGTAACGAAAAGAAAATAAATGAGAGAATGAAAATAATTAATAGAAAAACAAAAGAGAAGACCTGGTAGTAGTAAGATGATGCCTGACACTTACTTGTTTTAGATAAAAAAGAAAAATGTGCTAAATGAAAAATGTAGACATAATAAAATTCTAAAAATGCATGAAATTATAACTTAAAAAAAAGTTTAAAGCAAAATGGCAACCTGTAATTTGATCAACATAGTTTTGAAATTTAAGCTGAAAATACAAATGCCATGAATCTAGAAACTAAGCTCTACATAAAAGAATTATGCGCGAATTAAATACATAACTCTATTGCCTTATTGTTCCATGCAAGATTATAACAAAGATTAATTTCTTTGTATACGAAAGCAAGACAAGTTTGCAATATGTGTCTACTTGAATCAACATAATTTATTTCAAGCTCCAGTCTTGTTGTTTCATGTCTTAAGTTAGCAATACCCTTCATTTATCTAAAAAAGGATATATTTAGGATTTTTGATTTTGCATTTTGAATGATTTTTGAGGGGGTTGCCTCCTCAGACATTTGCAGGCAAGATGTCAATAAATTTTATATAGATAAAAATGTATTGTTCTGATATATACAATAATTAATCACATGTGTCTGTCAGACCTATCAAAACTTCTGTGATGAGCAATTATTTTTCCTTAAGTATCCAATTCCAGGTTCTCATTACAACTTATATTTTATTTTAAATTTTAAATTTTTTATTCTGTAAACTTTTGGGACCTGGTATAAAGGTAAAATAAAATATGAACAAGGGCTCTGACTCTCAGGAATCTAGGTCCTGCAGCGAGGCAGGAAAGGATTGGCATGGATATTGGAGTATATTAAGTTGTCTTAGTCCATCTCTGTTCCCTGCAATATAGATGCACATTCCCCCACTACCAACACAGTTGTGAGCAACCTCAGAACTGCTCAGTTTTACTACCTGTATTTCACAGCCTCTGGAAGGCCTTTGGAAGAGGAATATTGTGGTTGTGTCATTCGTGAATCAGCACCCTCCTCCCCTCCTCCTCCCAAATGTTATGGCCAGGAATTAGCACCTGTTTAGAGATCTTACGTAGAAATGTTATTTTCAGGACATATTTTCTTTTCATTATGAAGGGTCTCCTCCATTGCCAGACCGTTGAAATGGACCTTTCTGTAGCAGAATAGTCCTTATCTTTTATAAAACCACAATTTTATTTTTAAATTTAGCAATTTTTTCTTTTTTTTTAATATTGCTTTTATTTTTGGTGATTAAAAGATTCCAGTAATAAATCTGTTGTTACTTAGCTTCATGGAACTGAGAACAACATACAAATTAGAAATAGAATTAGAAATTCTGAAATTTGTTCCAAGTCTGACCTGATCTATGACACTGCATTATGCTACTGCTGCTTTGAAATTCTAGGCCAGCTATGTTTGTCTTATCTTTTTTTCTCCCCACTCATAAAAATGTTCCAGATGTGTTACATTGATTGAATTCCTCTCTTTAGTCTTGATGAAAAACCTGAAAATAAAGATGTCAAGAAAGAAAGATGGGGATTTAGTTCTGCAACTCAAATGAATTAAGGTTACCTCTGCTTACACAAAGAATGGTTTTGCATGAATTGAGTGCCTGTAGCAGTTCTTTATAAAAACCCTGACATCCATTGAACCACAGCACAGATCCAGAACAGGCAGCAGAATACTAACAGCAACAAAAACTGTTACAATTATAAATTGATAATAATTGTAGAAAAAAGATTTCTACAAAACGCATCAGTGTGTCTTGCATCTTTAGATGAACAGGTAATGCAGTCTCACCACTGAGACTATGAAAAGATCAGCCACATCTTCTTGGATAAAAAGAGAACAGCTTCCAGCAACTGATCCAACAATGCTTCCAACAACTTATTCCATAGAGGTCACTGTAAACCCATCAAATGGTAATAATTTTTGGTCACTACTGACCTGGCCTGGATGCGAACTGGTGACCTAGAGATGAAAGGCTCTGTATCCTATTACCAACCCCTTGAGCTATCCAGTCCCCCTGGAAGATTTTTTAAGAAAAGAAGAAAAGAAAATTAAAACTTTTAGAAGCTGTTTTCTGTTTGCATTTTTTTCTGTTTGAATTGTTTTCCCCAACAGTGTTCAGCCTTACCTCTATCATACTTATAATGTAAAACTGTGTTGTTTCATGTTGGTCAGATACTCAGCTGACTCTAAAGTCCTCCTTAGCAAGAGGTCTTTAATTTCTTCAACACATACAGTTGGAGGTAATTGACTTAACAGCGTTTTTCTGTTCTACTTTTTTTTTTCTATTTGCTTTGAGAATTACCTGAGGTATCTCAGGATAATCGGGACATTAACTTAATATATATCCAAGACTGCACCCGTACATACACAGACAACACCTACACATATAAGTTACAGCGAATGGACAGAAGAAAGGGAGAACCAGTTGAAAAGTGAACTGAATGCAGAAAAGAGGTCAATTGGCATTTCTTAATTAGTTAATTTAGCAAATAAAAATGGTCCTTCTCATGTTGTTGGAAAGAGTCTGTAGAAGGTTAAAAGTATGTTGATAACTACAGCTCTTATTTTTGCTTGCTCTTTACAGCAGATTTACATGATTCAAAATGCATTTTTTATTTTAAAAGGGGTTGTTTTCTTGGGCCTATTTTCTGTTATTTCTTTATACAGAGTATAATGCCAGTAAATTGGAAAAAGATGTTTTCACAGTTGTTTGTTTGGTTTTATAAATTACCTATGCATTTCCTCAAGGCTGGGATGTTGCTGGTCAGGCTGACTCCAGTGAGCAAAGCTGCAAAAGCCCAAGTTGATTCTGCTTGTTCACCTTCCTATAGCTTCAGGTAGGTGGAACAGCAATAAGAAAAAGTGAGAAGCAACACCTGATGCCTAAAAAGACAAAGGAGCTCTAGACTATTTTACATTTCAGTCAACATTCATCCAGGGGAAAAAAAAATCATTGTCGGATACCATGTCTCCTCTAGAAGAAAGCAGTATTTCATATATACACACAATTTTTCAGGTTTAAATTTCCATAACAGTCATCTTCCAATATCAGATTTATATATAAGTTAAAATAATTAAGGCAATACTAATTGTATGTCCTATCTCCTGGCCCATATGACTTTATCTCAAAACAAATTAGTAATCCAGATGTTTTTCATGGTTGCTGTTTGTGCCTTCTTTTGAAAAACTCTCCAAAGAAAACAGAAAAAAAAAAAAACACGACAAAAATCAGTTTTCCTGTCAGAACCATTCATATGTGTAGAATGAGGATTGTATAAAACACCAGCTTATCCCTGCTGTATGAATAGAATATAAGGAAGCTTTCCTAGACTGAGCCCTGCTGGGGGAGACATAGCTGAACACAGAGTGAGATATAAATGTATTTTAGTTGCCAGGTGAAAGTATTTTCCATAGATCCTGGCACCTCAGCTGCCACAGACTTTCCAGAATTCCTACATTGGAGCTGAGTAATGGATATATCAGGGCCTCCTAAAATCTGTAAACAAGTAAAAATCTTTAGGAGCACTTATCTACTTTTCCCAAAGCTTTTGCAGATTCTGTGAAAAAGTTCCAGGCTCTGTTCCTGGTACAAATGAGGAGGAAGTTACCATCTTTGGGATGGAAAGGGAGATTACAGGACTGTGTGTGGAACATTCTTTCTACACAAAATTAAAAAGTACTTTATTTGCTTCCACTTGGAAGGTATCAACTTCATAATTTTATGCTTAAATAGGAAAAGTTCCCAAAGAGCTGTCAAAGAGAACATTTGCATTGAAAAATGGAGAAGTGAGCAAGTAGACATTGGTTTAGATTCTTGGTGCAGCACATAGGTAAGACTGCTGGAATGGCAGGAGGTATGCCATGAATGGACACAGATGTAGGCATGTAGGTGACAATGGGATCTGCATTTACCACGTGTTCATAGTGAAGGACCTGGAGGACAACACACAAGGAAGTCTAGAAGACTGAAACCATGGTGGGTATCAAGTAGCAGACAAGTGTATTTTCCCCCAAACTGTGGAATAGTTGAGGCAAGGGAGGAAAGGATAGTAACTGTATGTGAACATACAGTAACTATCCAGGCAGGGGATCAAAAGAGGCACCTGAGGCAGACCATGAAGAAAGCCCACCCCTTAATTAGAATATTAACTACCTGATGCTTTAATATTTGCTGTCTGTTCTCCCTGGTACTGTAAAATTGGTGATAGAAATTGCCTTTCTCTGAAGTTAGAGGAGCCTCTTCTACAAGTCATAACACAGCAGAAAGCCAGTGGGATTGGAGGAAATGGTTATGAGGCTTAATTTAGGAGCAGCTAAGTCAGTTGAAAATGTTTGTCACAAAAAGCAATGGAGGTCGTGGACCCGAGGGCCAGCACAGAGAATAAAAACATGGCCCAGTGCTGAGGATTAAGAGTGACTCTCAGCATTGCTCTGGGATCTCGGCTACAGCTGCTTAGTGTGAGGTTTGGAGATGCCCAGGAAGGAAGATAACTGTGATGCAGTACAGGAAAAATATTCCCACATAAGATACCCTGTCTCCTCTGAGTGCATACATGGAGTTGGATTGAAGATGGCTGTTGGGAGGGAAAGGTTAAAACTGGAAGATTTGGTGAGGAGGGAATCATTTCTCTCAAAGTGAACTTGCATCTGGGAATGCTAAGCATGTCAGAGTGGGAAAACTCCATTTATTATGCCTAGTGTTGTTTATCCTCTGCCTGTTTTGAGAAGTAGAATTTCTGCATAGACATAACACTCTCTCACAGACACGCTTAAGCCTCCTGCTGGGAGACAGGGAGAGCTCATAAAAGCACAGCCTTGTGATAAACTGTGCATGCACAAAGCCCTTCCGTGTATTGGGGCAGGCTGTGGGCCCTGCTGTCCCCAGGAGGATGAAGTAACCCTAAGGGAGCCTGTGTCCCTGTGTGCCTCTGCCTCCCAGCATTGTTGGCAAGGTAATGAAATAAATCTACTCTTTGCATTTGAGCTGTGTTTTACTGGTCACCCTGGTTACCTGTCGATTCACACAATGGCTATTTAAGGATAAAAGTTCTTTATATCGAAAGGATAAAGCACATTGCCACAGCACTACTGTAGATGGGAATTTTACTCATAGATAACAATGAAAATCTATCCCATTTTATCCATGTTTATATCAGGTAATAAACATATGTGCTATTGCAGTCTCGCAGATGAGGACAGTACACAAA
Organism: Sturnus vulgaris; assembly: GCF_052056855.1. Taxonomy (NCBI): domain Eukaryota; kingdom Metazoa; phylum Chordata; class Aves; order Passeriformes; family Sturnidae; genus Sturnus; species Sturnus vulgaris. The sequence goes on along the minus strand of NC_142249.1, from coordinate 23,013,975 downwards.
AGGAAGAAATAGAAAGAAGGAATTGAGAGAGAAAGATTGTGATAATTCTTTTACCTCAAAACTACAAATTTTGTCATTGAATAGCTTGGAATGGTACCCTGGGAAGAAGCATGCTGCATGTGCTTGGTGATCAGCTATGAATTGGCTGTAGAGGCAACAGTGAATGAAAATTAGGCATATCTGTGAGAGAAAGTGCAACCTACTTGACACAATCCAAATAGTGGTTAGGCAGGAACTAGGAGAATTTTTAGATTCTAGGAACCTAAGCATCTAGAATTATCTAAGTAATTAAAACTTTCTAGTTTTCAGTTAACTACTCCTATTTTATCTTAATGGATTTCTTGCAAGAAACTAATTTGTCCCACAAATGGAAATCAGAGTGGTACACCATGCACCATGTTGATATAACCCACTAACTAATTCTACATCTGAGAAGAGTCTGGCTTTGTCTCTTACCTATCTTCCAACCTAAATTACAGGTAGTTAATGGATTTTGCCAATATTAGGTGTACAGTAAAAAACCTAGTTTCCACTTTTGCTACACAGTTTGCCTTAATTTTTTGTGTGTACATATATTTTTTTTAATGACATGATCTAGAATTATAAAAGGTCAGAATTAAATAACATTTAAAATAATGTTTAGAAAAGTTACAGGTTGGAAAAAATAAAAACCGCTTATTTTAGCAAACTAACGTTTATCTTAGAGTCACAATCACCAAAAAGTTAGTAAACCAAATGTTTGTAGAAGTAAATGATGATGGTAGAACTATACTATTACTTAAATCAATTTTTTTAAAAAGCAAAAAAGGTTGTTTCCTGAAATAAACAATGAATGCATTTTGTTAGTGTTAGGCATGAGAAACACCTTGTGTGAACCGATTGAAAAAATAATTTATGAAAATGCCTTCAATTTTTTTAAGTAAAAGGAAGACTGTATTGGGAACACACAGTGAAGATTATTAGAAAAGTACCATTTAAAGCAGTGATTGTAAAAAAAAATTGGAATTAACAGGGAATATGCAAAGGCAGACAGTTGGAAAGAACTAAAGAGACCTGTCAAGAAGTTACAAGTAAATCTTAATCTGAACAGTAATGAACAAATAAAGCTGAAGCAAGAGATAAAAGGTCTCAGAGGATAAGAAAATCACTCCTGGAACAAGACAGTTGCTGTATTTTCTACTTCTCTGTAACTGGTACTGTACAGCTGCACCTGACTGGAGAATGCTTCTGATAGTGAATTTAGTCTTTATGGAAAGCAAAATACTTTCTCAAACAATGCACAAACTATTTTTGTAGCACTTGGCGCTGGAGAAGTTTCATACTATGGGGTGGTGAGTTTATATCTTGGAATGCCACCACTGTTAGCAGAGAGGTTCAACTAGGTGATTCTGCAGTTCTGTTCTAGCTTTAATAAGAAAATCTAACTTGCTTGAAGTAGTAGCACAAGCATTTGTTATTCGTGTAACAGTCCATGAAAAACAAGCTATACTGTTGGATTTAACGGAAGATGAGGTTCTGGAGCAGCCTGATTCTGTTTCTCACCAGAAATCAAGTACACAAAAAGTACTTTTGAAGACAGTAAGAAGAAAAGCCATTATTTTACATGATGTATTATAAAATAATATAATTATCTGCCAAGCAATAAATCACAGGGCTCTATTTGTTTGAGAAGACCTGGTAAATATTGTAGAGAGACATGAGCATGAAAACAGAGCAGTTACTCGATGTGGGAAGAATATCATCGAATTTCACTGGATGCAGTAAAAAAACCCCAATTTCTTGCCCTCCTTGTTGCTTTAATGAAATGTTATCGACTTTTACACACCTTGTAACATATTCAATTAAAATGCAAACTATATTATGTATCCCATTCAAATCTCTTTAAATTTTGATCCTAACAGTAAGGGTTTTCTGTAAGATACAATAAATACAAAACTGGGAAAAAATTGAATCAGCTTCAACTGTATAAGGTAACTCTTCTTATTGTAGAATTACAGTCTAAAAAAATACTAAGATTCCTGTATGATTTATGAACATCTATATAGAGAGACTTCAAAATTTATAAACTTTTAAACTGCTTTTCAGGAGACACAAAACTCCTAATAGAGTTTCCATAAAACTCAAAAGTAATGAATAAGATCACAATCCTCAAAAAATCCTTCTGAGTGCATGATGTTTAGATCAACAAAATATATTCTTCTATTTTTAAGAGAAATTTGCAGAAATATTGACTCACTTTCTTGTGAGTGAATATGTAATTCTTAACTGTGAGATGAGATGCTAAATTTATATTGAACATGGTTGATACTGATACATCATTTACACTGAAGCCATAAAAACCCCTGCACTAATGAAACCCTCCTGCAGTTTGTGCTTGTAAGGTTTGCAGTTCTACAAGGTGGATTTTGCTAGAGAATGGAAAATTTTTCTATCACTGGCATGTCTCCTGCAGGACATTTTTACACCTCAAGGAAGATAATACTCTTACTGGCATTTTATAAAAAAATTATGAAACTAGTTTCCAAGACAGGCCAAAGAAGACTGAATTCAGATTCCAAGAAGGGATTTTATGTTATATATCGTGTGCATACACTTGGAGTGATTTATTTAATGTAAATGTAAATGTATAGGGTGTTTTAAATTATGCAAAAATTTAAACTGCAATTATATAAATATCTGCAGTTTTGACTATTCAGATCACAGTATTTTGGAGTGTGTTTAATATATTAAGAGTAATGTTCAAAACTTTCTTCAGGTTACTTTGAATATATTAGTTATAAATTGAGTAACAGGGTAAAGGATAGATCTTTCCAAAACAACATAAAAGCCAGATTCAAATTTCTAAAGAAAGCCATTTTTCATCTCAGTTTAAAAAGCAACTAAAAATCTTAAATTAGCTGAGGTACCTTTCTCCTGCAAAAATACTTCCAGAAACTCTAAACAAAAATATTCATTTTCTCATTTTTATGTTTCTTCTTTAACATCAAAATTTCAAAGAATTATTTCCAAAGAATTAAATTTAAAGCAATTGAGAAGCAGTGGAGGATGAATATATAGAATCTACTTTTATGGGGTAAGGGGATTTGCAGGTTCTCTCTCCTCCTAACCCTTAATATACAATGTAGTGATTAGTCAGGCTGTACTCATTAAGGGTAGAAAAGGGGGAAATACTGTACCAACAATACAGATAAGGGAAGGAACCAGTGGTCCACCCCATCCAAGCTGAAATGCATCCTATATGAAATAGAAATATATAGCCTGTTATTAGTTGTGAATCTGTAATGACAGACACTTGATGCTGTGTTTTATAACACAGTTACATGACAAATGTTTCTTTCATACTAAGGAAGTTTTGAGTACTCTTGAAAATGCCTCATTGCCACTTTCCTGGTAAGGCAATCTAAGGAATAGCCATAGAATTTTAGAGGAGATTTAAGACATCCAATACTCTAATTTAGTTTTAAAAGTTATGAAATTGGACTGGAAATTTGAAATACAGTAAATGTTTAAAGCCATCAGCCAGAAATATGCATAAGGCATGCAAAACTGAAAGTGCAAGTGGATTTCAGATTGTTTGCTGCCTTCTACTATTTCTCTAATAAATCAAGCACGGCATGACATGCTTTATTTTGTGAAGTTAGACACAAATGCATGCTTTATTCTCACTTAATTCTCTAATTCAGCAAAGCAAATGTATTCAGTATTCTACATTTTCAAGTAGCATACCAATTCAAACTGGTGCAAAAGCATTATACTGCGAGTACTAAAAAAGCTAAACAAAAAGCAATGGGTATATTCAAATCTCAGTTTGCAGCTACTTCTGCTTAGTACATACAGTAATTGAGATGAGAATATAAACCCTAAGACAGAAATTTAAATTAAATTAAAGCAATCCTTTACTTTGCCTTCCAGCATCTGGGTGGAGTTGGTTTTGAGATTCAATATAGAAAGTATTAAAATTTCTCAGAATTCAGTATACTAGCAGATATTCTAAATGCCTTTAATATGGCAAAATTCACTTCTGTGCTTAAGGCAAGCCCAGGCATTGGATTGCTTGCACCCTAGTTTGGTGCAAGTGATTCATATATCTTATACTCACTTTGGAAAGGGAATTATGAAACAGCATAATTATAAAATTAAGTTGTAACTAAAGAGTGTAGCTGAAGACTTCTAAGAATGTAACTTAAAATCTGAAGTGTGTTTCATATTTAGGCATGAGAGAATGGTCCTTAGCAGGTACTGACTGTGTAAAATGCTGCATTCTTCCTATTCACGAGAATGAAAAACTTATTTAAGAAAAACATTAATTGAACTAAAGTGGTTGAGTACTTGGCAAATTGTTTAAAAAAATGATACAGAGATTTTTATATCCACAGCCTCTTGTGGAATACTTAAGATATTTTACATTTTCGGTGCAAAATTTGCACAGTTTTGAACATGGGTAAACATTAAAATTTAAATACATGCTGAATAGAAACATTTTATCACAGCTCAGTGTAGGTATGGGCAATATAAGAAAGTCAAGAGGGCTGATTTATTTTTACTTTCTGCAGACAGAAAAAATAATCTCTTTTTATCAACTCTCATGAAATGAACTTGGTTTCTGAGAAGACTTAAATTTGACTATAGTCTTATGAGCTGGTCTATTATTTATTATTTGAATCTTTTTACTGTTTGTGAGTCATTCACAAAGTAATGCCAACAACTGTCAGTGAGCTGTTTTGAATACTTGCCAAGTGCTTTGGAAAAAACCACTATTTCAGAAGTGCCAGTAGTATCTGTAAGGCCTATATATATTTGGCCAGTCAAATCTGCTAAGTGACTGGAATCAGATATTTCATTGACTATCATTAATATTGGAGGATAGAGCTGAAGCCTATTTGCTTTTCCAAGCTTGTCTGTGATTCCTAACCAGTAAATTGCTCATGAATTATTCACAATGTGTAGCTGAAATTCTATCATATGATTGGGCTTCTGGCAGAGTTTCATATTTATTCAGCAAGCAATAGGGGAAAGCAGTAAGTAGATTTCAAAGTACCTTAATAACAGCTTCTTTATGCATGAATATCCTAAATCTTGTAAGTGGAAAATTTACTAAGGCGATCATGAAAAGATACAGAAAATTTGAATAAAACATTTGGCAATCAATTTTGACATCTTTCTAGAAACGGCCATTTCTTTCAATATAATTTTAAGAACTGCATTTTTTTTCTTCCTGTATAACATCTGTACTGGTCTCCCAGTCCACCTGCAGCTGACCAGAAATCATAAAAAACGTAAAGCTGACAGCAGTTTCCCAACATTTCTCTGCACAAAACCACATACATTTATCTGAATGTGCATGAACAGTATGTACAAAGAGAGAGACAAGGAGAAAATGACTAAATCAAATAGTTGCATATTCTGTAGTACTTGACCAGCTCTTACCCTGCTGAATATCACTTCATGAGTTTCATACAAGGAGAAAACTGTTAAAAGTCAATTTGCTGAATGAAGCTGAAATTTATTAATTTAGTAATCATTAGTTAGCAATGTATTTTCTGCTGAATTCTGAAGTGGAGATAGGCAGTCTGCTGAATACAATTTCAGGAAAAGAATTCAAGCCTCAGCTTGATTTCATTAATCTGAGACTTTTTTAAAGGATTTTGCATTGCTTCTTCTTATGTTTCCATGACGCAGGAAAAAGCATTCTCTTGAAGCATATTTCACTGACATGCATATAGAGTTAGTTTGTATTCAGTGGCTTTAAGGAACAGAACATATAAACAAATGAAAAAATAAGTCAAAATGCCTTCTTGAGTGAGATGAATAGTAAGCAGGGCCTCTAAATTACTCAGGGTAGCAAGAAATAACTTTATATACATTGTATTGAATATTGAATAGAGATTAGTTTAAATAAAAGAAGCATTTACCTTACAAAAAGAATAACTTCATATAACTTCAAATAACTTGATTTGCTTTTTAAGTCAGCCAAACTCAGAAATAGATTTAAACCACCAGCAGATATGAATATGTCTGTAGTATCATCTAATGAAATTCAGTGGGGTTAGATTAAAGGAGGTTTGTAAAATATAATGAAAAATGAAGAAGTTCAATTTCTAGGAGAAAATATCTTTGTTAACTAATGCTAAAATTAGATTCTTGTATAAATATTTTGATATGTTTATCCGTAAAGAAATTAATACAATTTTGTTACATTTAAATTATTATTATGACTCTTTTAAGAGAGTTCATAGTTGGCAATTTTAAAGACTCATATGAAAAACTCCTGAGATTGGCTAGAAAGTAAAGTAACCTTAATGAATGCAAGTTGTATGTGATACTGCATATGGATTCAGGTGAATGGATAAAGCGTTTTGCTTATCTGTTAGTAAAAGATATGCAATAAAAAGATAGTGCAGCCTTTCTGCATGGACTTGTCATTCCTTGTTGTGCATGCATGTATTCCTTCTATGCATGCATAGTTCCAGACACTTTCACGTTGCCTTACCCTCATGCCTTCAAATCGTGACAGAGCTCTTAGAGGTCTCAAAGCTCTTAGTGTCCTAAGGGACTTAATGGCACCCAGTTCAGAGTAACCCAATGCATTTGCTGTTAAGCTAACCAAAGAGACCTATATGAAAACAGGAAAGTGAAAATTATTATGTTGTACGTTCTACTTTACATACCATAGATGTGAGATATATACTTCCTTAGAAGATTCTAATTTTGGATCACTTTCTTCAGGAATAGGGAGTCTTTCAAGTAAAAAAAAAAAAAAAAGGAAAAAAAGAAGAAGAAGCAATATGAAAGAAGAATAGGCAAGCGAACAAAAATATCATAAGATAACTAATATCTGGAAACATTAGTACTTCTGAATTTCATCCTTTGCTACTGATCCAAGGGCATCTAAAACCACAAAAACTGAATTAAATCAAACTCTCCTTTTTACCAATTTAGGTATTGGTCTTATTTTTTCTTTATTTTACAATACTGTTGGGATCAATAATTGTGGTTGATAATGTCATTTGACTGTCACAACTGAAAGGGAAGTGATTGAAGTTTGTGTTGAAGTGCACGTGGGTCACAGAACAACACTGCTCCTCTGAAATTTGGTAAAAAGGATTATTTTTGCTATAGGCAGTTATACTGACTAATCTTTTTGCCTGACTGCTGAAATTATGTACTTTACAAATTGACATTAACCAGGACTATGCTGTTTCTAAGACCTTAGAAGAACAGTTCCATAAGTGGATGAATTTCACAGGCCTTTAAATATTCCATGTCCCTCAGTGCAAAACACCACATTCTTCATATTTGCTATGGCTCCTGCCCACAATATTACCTTCTGTTTGTTTCCCATTTCCCTAAATGTTCCTTCATTATGCTGTTCTAATTCCTTAAGTATTTACTGGGCCAAAAATAGCATAATGTTCTCATGCAGTCTTTCATTATAAACAACAATGTATGAGGTAAAGAGAACTGTAGGACTGTGGTCATATTTTAAAACAAGCATTATATGTGAAATTTTTAGCTTTTCTGAACTTTTCAGTAGCTCTAGCAACCACAAAATATGGTTCTTTTGAAATCTAAATTTCTTTTTTCATTGTATCACTGTATTTCATTCATTGTATCACTAAAAACTTTCAGGCTGCCATAATCTCAATGAAAATTAAAAAAATATCCACATGTATACATTCAGCATTTAACATTAACTAATTCAGACATTTGAATATCTACTATACCTTCACATAATGATGTATTCACATTTTCACATTCACAAGATGGCTGTTTGGGATATTATAATTTAAATAAGGTCAAACATTAGAGATATTTAGTTTAGGAAACTAGCAGCTGCTTCTGCTTGCATGGTTGTTCAAGCTTTTTTGTTGTAGGTGTCACTTAGGTCCCAGTTTGAGAATTTTAATATTAAAGATCAAAGTGTTTTCCGAGAGAGGGTACTTTCTTTGTATGAAACATGATTATCTGTAGCTGTATGTGTGGAGTTGAAACCTAGATGTATTTAAACCACAATGTACCCAGATAAAAAAATGTTATAAATACCCACCCAAAAAACCCCAAACAACAACAACCAAACAACCAAACAAACGTAAGAAAATTAATTGCTCTGATGCTCTGATTAGCTCCTGTATGATGGGAACACATTGAGAAAGTGTTGGATTTTTGGCAATACTTTGGGACAATAATTTCTTATAAAGTTCTCTTTTTGTCTATTCAGTGTGCATTTCTAAGTTATTGAACCCAGGAAAAAATAATTTTAAAATTCAGCTTGTTCAATACTTGGTTTTTGTATATGTTTTACCAGAAATTACTGTCTTGAAAATAGTGTGACTGGTTCTGGTTTTGTAACTCTGTAAAACATAGTATTTGAAGTTCACCCACAGAAATTCACAAACTGCAGAAACAGTGTACTTTCCTGCACACTAGAGGTTTTTTACCAGGGGGTATACTTAGGATATTCTTAAATGCTCCATAATTTTATCAATGCATCAAGAAATGTTCTCTCCCATTTCACAGCACATTACCATAGAGCCAGAACTATGAGATAACCATTGCAGCAAAGATTTCAAACATGCCTGTGGAGACTGCAAGCTCAGTAGTATTTACTGGACTTCAATACTAATAAAGCCACACTACCAGTGCTAGAGATAAATCCCGCTTTCCTTGTGGAGCCCTAATTTATCCATATGCTGAAATTTGTGGGTGTGATGTTCATTTTCTTGCCAGAGGAGTTTAGATTGAGATGGTTGCCTGACGTCTGGTGGATCAGATACCCTTCTAAATGCTGGACTCAACCTAGACCAGAGCAGGAGGAATGATAGGTCAGAAGGTGGGAGCAAGCAGCCCAGGCCAGAATGCAGGGCAGCCTGACCCCTTCCAACAGCAGTGTTGGGACAAACCCCATAACTGCCTGGGGGCTACCATGTGAGGTCCTTCTGGTCAGCAGGAGAGCATCCAGTCTCTCTTAACATAGCAAGGCAGTGCTGCAAGCATAAAGTGAAATTCAGAAACATGCAGTTTTTCCAGCTACCTTACTTTGCAAATTGAAAACTAAACTAGTTGGCATTAATAGACACTATGGCTGCAGAGAAAGTAAGTTTAAAAATTATCAGATAAATGTAAAAGTGTCACCTAGGAAATGCATTACATACATCGACAATCAGGAAGTCCAGCCAGCACCAGGCATTAGTGAAATATGTTTGGTAGCCATAGGCCACCCACTTCAGCAGCATTTCCAGAATGAAGATGTAAGTGAAGACTTTGTCAGCATATTCCAGCATGGTCTTGATAGTTTTACGTTGTTCAATATAAATGTCTTCAAAAGCCTGTGAGCATAAACATTCAAAGATGTTATTTTTTGTTACTGCACATACTTCAGGTTGTACCACAACAAACCAAAAAAAGCATCAGAAAAAAGAAGCAATATTCAAGAAAAGGCAAGGGTATGTAATTTCCATCTAATGCTTCTTTTTCTGATAACTCAGTTCTTTCCCTATGGAAATGCATTTTCCAGCTCACAGGAGGAAGAAGCAGATATTACACAGCAACCTCTCCACTGATCAGAGATTTTTAAAAATGTATTTACTTAATGCTGATAGTGAATTATTCTTCTGAGATCATATTCCATAATGACAAATAGAATTGATTCTGCCAATTGCTTTGCCTGAACTGAATTCTACTGAGATGATTTGGTTTGCATGTAGGTAGACCCAACTTCAAAATCCAGAGCCACAGCTGTAAAATTTTCAGGACAATGACAATACAACCTACCTTTTTTTTTAAAGTCCTCTAGTTTCTTTAAAATTTTAACTTTTACATCTTAAAAGAAGTTCTTCCTTTCTTAAAAGAAATTGTCTCTCTAAATCAATTACCTGCTTTAGTGTTCACATTTTATCAGATGCATAAAATTTCTGAGCTCCTTGCCATGTAATTTACACTTTTTGAGTTCTCATTTTTAGGCAATTGAAAAAACAAGTAGTTCCTGCTTTTCATAAATGCTTCACTTTTTTTTCCTTTAATTGCTTTCAAATTTAAATTATGCTATTATTTCTTATGGAGACTGATTTTATCAGGCTGAAAGAACTAGAATGATCTGCTAGCTTGCAAAGATTTGGATATTTTTTGATACTAACATTCATTTTTACTCAGCCTGCTTTTAAACCACTTGACATCTGTCAGTTCAAATGATTAGTGTTTGTATATTGGCCATCAAGCTAAGATCTGTGTAATTCTGTTGCTTGCATCAGGACTGTGGTACCTGACACTCATGTATTCACTAAAATCTGGGAAGTCAGCACTGAATGTCATTCCATTGGTACAGGTGGGGTGACACCAGAGGCTGAGCAAGCAGCACTCCTGGCAGCAGAACTGTCAGATCTCCTTCCACTACTTTTCTCATTTAAATTCTTGTCACTGAAGACTTTCTGCACTTAGTTGTATGAACCAAAATTCAAAAGCGTAAATTTCATCTTTTTTGTTATTTGGAGGATTTTAAATGACAGGGAAGGTGGCACATGATATTGCATAAAAGTTGTTTTTTCTGATGGTTGTATTGATATTAGACCAGACAAAAGCAGAATAATTCTTAGAGATGTAGCTGAAACTAGTGATAGGTATTGTCATACACTGCTAACAGTATTGGCAGTATTTTAAAGTGTTTGGAGTCATCTAATGATCTTATAATACAATTTTGAAACACAATTTTTTTATTATGTAGGAAGTTCAGTAATTTTCCAAAGGGTAATTAAATCTGTCAGGGTAGATGCTAGATATACTCTGCATTATCTTACACCAAATCGTTTGCCTAAGAAACTTTACCTCAGTGTATATATACAGGCTCACTTTAATTTAAAAATTAATCTACAATTTCTTTATTCCTCATCTTTATTCGTATTTTTGAAAAAAAATTATTGTTAGGGTTATTTCATTTATTGTTATAGATTTGTATTATAGTTGGCTTCCCATTATTCTGCCCTTGCATGCTTGTTAGAGCAAACTCATGTTTTTGCAGATGTCCTTTCAGTCTACATGAGTATGAGTCAGTAGAAGCTGAATTGTAAGTCTAAATAATAAATTCTTATTCTTAGAAAGGAATCAAAAACCCCACACAGTCTTAGCCTTTTTTTGGTGTTCTAGCACACAGCATTTACAGGGCTACATAAGCCAGCCCTGTCCCTTACAAGGTGTTTTGAACTGTTAATGTCATTATAGTTCCAAACCCTTCAACAGTGACAGTCGTTTTCCCTGAGCTACATCAGTAAGCAGCAGTGAAATGAGAGAGCACACTCAAATAAGAAAGTTTAGTACGTTCTCTTCTTCACATGTTTCTCTCTGCCTGAGGTATATCACTGCCACTTGCAGCAATGGAATTAGACTCTCTTTAATCACTTATGTCTGTTCTTTTTCCTACACACTGTTGAGAAGAGACTGTTTTTGCAATTTTCCCCAAGGCCTGAATAAAATTTAGTAGTATCATTTGAAGAATGGAATTGTGTTAAGTTAAAATAGTGTTAGAAGAGACAATTTTAAGGAGTTTTCTGGCAACATGGAAACAGTCTGTTCATGTTTTACTTACCAGAGCTCCACTACTGAGGAGAATCATAAAGACAATGAAAGTCTCAAACCAGTTGTGTTCAACAATCCTGAAGCAGGTTTTTCTAAGGTTCCACCACTGCTTTCCTCTCCCTTCTTCTATACTTACTTGACAGCACTTGAACCTTCTTACACAGCCTTTAGAACAGTGTATGTAATGAGAGGAGGAAAAAAAAACCAAGAGATTTTGTTGAGTTGCATTAATTTTGGTTATGCATTCTGTTAATGATACAATGCTATCTTTCCTGTGCTATTTAGTAAAATCTCAATAGATTTTCACCTAGATAGCCTTCTTTTTCTTCAAAGAAAAAAGAAATAATATTGAGACAGGTGGAATTTACAGTTAAATTAACAAGTGAGAAGAATGTATTTCTCATTTATCAAGAAGTACTCAATACAGTCCACACAAAAAGATAAAAGTCCATCAAAGACGAAACCAAATTACAGAATACAAAGTAAATTAAAATATACAAACTCATCCAGATGTCAGGTAGGTTTATGTAGTAAGATATGGGCAAATGATATTAAACTGTACCTTCTTTTGTTCGGTATACTTAATTCAGAAAATGTTGCATTCATTGCATGAAAAAATCTAAGCCTCTTATCTGAGTTCTGGGCTTTTCAGTACCAGCTAATTTCTCTATCTTGTGCCCCTAATTTATTTACACTTTTATGATTTAGCTGCTAACTTTTCTGTAGAAAAATACTAGTAATAAATAATGGTATTTTCTGCGACAAATCCTAGACTGTTACAGTACTACCTCTTACAACTTCAATGTAAATTTCTAAAGAGTGATCTGTTATCATGCCCAGAAGTAATCCAACCTGACAATAGCATTTATTTTCCAATGCCTAAATCTAACTTCTGCTTACAGATACAAAAAATGACATTTTTATCCTTATATTACCATTTAAAAAAAAAATTTCTTTCCCCACCTCCTTCACATGCACACATCCATAAGCACTCTCCCAAGAAAGTGCCATTGGAAAAACATTTACGACCAGATTGCGATTTTATTAAATTGCAGGCCAATAGAAAGAAGAATGAAAGATGAAGGAGTCCACCAGGTAAGACTGTTCCTGCCCCAGGTGGCAAACAAGGCTTTTCTTTCTCCTTTTGCTAATTTATAGAAGATTTATTTAGCATTTTGCACAAGACCATCTAAGTGCAGTTTTTATTTATCATTAAACAGCTGATTTAGTAATGTATACTTAATAGAGCACTTAGATATCTGTGAAAAATATTTTTAATAGTGTGTTCATTATCTGTAACTAAACTCTGAAAATACAGTAACATACTAAAATAAAGCTTTTGATACCATATTTTTCTTATTTTAAAAATAGAGATATATTTCCAATAAAATGTTTTCTTAGCTGTTTATCCAAAACATAGTGTAATTGTGGTATCAGTGTCCATGTAATGTATTATGACTAAAAGTACTACTGCTAATTATCAGAACTTAAACACTAACGAAAGGCTAATAGGATTCCTAAATCTTAACACTTAACTTACATATAAAATTATTCTGCAATTCTATTAATAATTATTAGTAGTGTTTTTTTCTTCCAAATACCTTCTGTGAAGCAGGCCTCTGGCTCCTGGGCTTCTTCAGGTTCAGCTTCTGGTTGTTCTTCTGCAGGAAGTCCAATATCAACTGTGCTGCCTTCAGATGAACTAGATGAATTTAACTTCTGTAAAGGAAGGAAGCATCACAAATGCACAGTAAATAATTTTAAGGCAAATATTACTTGATTCTGGAATAAGTAAATTAGACAATGTTCTGAATGTTCTAGAATTCAAGTAAATTCTTGATAAACATCTGAGAAGTTTCTACAGTCTGGTTTTCCTCCTGTACTGTATGAGTGTTAAATAGAAGGTGTATCAGTAACAGATCACACTTCAAATAAAATTGTGCTTTAAACTGAAAAATGTGGGTAATGATGCCAAACCTGAGAAGATTTATGACCATAACAAGCCATAAATTGTAATGATCTCTTGACCTACATGGAAATAATTAATCTTAAACAAATATACAGGACTTTGTAGTGTCTACTGAAAATCAGGTATGAGTCTAAAAATAACTACATAAATGAGGTGTGAGCTCAGAGGAATGAGAGGAAAAAAGCAGAGAAGGCCATACTTCAGAGGTTAGTAAATCCAGATAAAAATTGCTGAAAATCTAGCTATAACTCTTTCTTGTACTTTTGTTCATCAAGAATTAAGTTCTCCTTTATACACTCATTTATGCCTATCTACAAAGAAGTGTCAAAATAAATTATTAAGAATTGAATACACTGGCTTATGAGAAGAAAAAGAAAAAAACCCTAAACAATGAAACAAAATCCAACATAACAAAGATCCTCAAAAGATCAGAGAGAAATGCAAAAAATATCTAAATACCTCCTTGCTTTCTTCCAGGTCTGATTCACTACTAAATTCTTCTGTGTTTAGATTTTCAAAGTCGGATTCACCCACAGCAATGGGCACTGTCACAGTGAGGCTTGGGTTGTTTATAAATGACATATAATCACTCTCATCAATTATGTATTTTTCCACACTGCTGCCTGTGCCTATACCACTGGTGGTTCCATTTGCATCTTTAATATAGTCATGGTCCTTGCTTAACTCCACAGTTGTATGGTTGGAAATACAGCTATTTTTGTTGTTTAAATCTTCAAGCGGCTTGATTTCATCTAAAGCTTTCTGTTTTTTAACAAAGGCTTTTTGGATGAATTCACGTGCTTTTCTTTTCACATAATCTATGCCTTTCTGCATTCTTGCCACAGCGATCTGGAGATTGTTCATTTCATTATCATCATCTGTCACAGCAAGGTTGTCTGCACTAAATGAGCTCAAGAGCAAGGCCAAAAATAGATTCAGTACCTGCAGAGAGATTTAAAAAAAAATATGTTCTAGACTTTATTTTAAAAACGTTTATTTTATTTAAAAATGTCCTATTAGTGACATCAAAGGCTGAAATCCCAATAATTCACCATAACCAAAAAAGCACCCTGAAAAATTTTTCTCTTCCCCATAAAGACCAAGCTTATTTCACTTAGCTTAAGTCCTGCTCACCATTTGAAAATATTTGTACAACTGACTAATATCTGTAAATGTGTCTTTAATTCCCTACAGTATAATAATATTTTGGTGTCAAAGCCTATAATCTAAAAATGGAGCTATCAGATTTGCTGTTCAGCATCATTAAAAAGTTTAATTTAGCCCATCACACAACAAAAATTAGATTATTCAGGTGACTAATCTTATAGTATAAATAATAAAAAAAATCCACAGCAAATGGTTTATAAAGAGCCCATAAACGAAAATTATTTGGAGCACAAAATATTTTCAAAGAGCCAAAAGAGAAATTAGTTACATTCTTAAGTGCACACTCTGACAGTCTTAGAATTTTGACATATTTTGTTCGCTATCCAAAAAAGCTCTTAAGCTTAACTTTTAGCATTTCTTGAAGCTACCTGCTTAAGTGCTTTGTTGAAGTAGAGCCAGAGCACTTAGTTCACTTCAGGACTGAGACCAGTCTCTTGCCAAGTAATTTTTTGTTAACACTTTGGTTACATACCACTAGGTTTCCAATCACCATGACCATCATGAAGACTGTAAGGCACATGGCTTGGCCAGCAACCTCCATGCAGTCCCACATTGTTTCTATCCATTCTCCACACAGCACTCGGAATACAATCAGGAAGGAGTGGAAAAAATCTTGCATGTGCCAGCGAGGAAGCACACAGTCACTTGCAATTTTGCAGACACATTCCTTGTAGTTTTTCCCAAACAGCTGCATCCCAACCACAGCGAAAATGAACACAATGATGGCCAGCACCAGGGTCAGATTCCCCAGAGCTCCCACGGAATTACCAATGATTTTTATCAACATATTTAGTGTTGGCCAAGATTTTGCCAATTTAAAAACTCGTAACTGGAAGGAAAGAAAAATGTTGTTAGCAGAACCAGAAAGACACAAGGATATTTAAAAGCTAATTTGTGGAAGGATACTGCTGCAAAATATGCCTTTAGTTGGGCTGTTTAGAGGGTATCATCTTGTCTAAATGCATGAAGATGGAAATGTCTCTCAAGAAAAATTTGTGAAGTTGTAATTTAATATTATCAAAGCATAGCTTTTACTGAAGGCCAAAGAAGCTACTCATTTGAACTTATAATCTAGGGTTCACCTGTTAAAATCATCTGGACAACTTTTCAACTGGCGTTTGTAGAGAACTATTCCTGTGATGCCAATCAGAGCATAATAGCTCTAGTGAGTCAATTTATTTCTGCATAGTGGGATGTTTAAAGTGTGTATGTACAATGGATACATTGGAAATAGGCCCAGGACATCCACTGCTATCTGTTTAGATCTCTATCAATTCCCACTGAAGAATGTAAGATACCCAAATCAGTAAGGATTTGTGCTAATGAAACTGTCATCAGGATCAGTATCGTGGCAAACATTAAGGACATTTTTAAGACAAAAAAAATTGTTTTAATGAAGCCACATTGAAAAAATCCGTACAATTGAATTATATTTACCAATCTGAATGATCGAAGTACTGATAGTCCTTCCACATCTGCAAGACCAAGTTCAACCAAACTAAGTGTTACAATAAAACCATCAAAAATATTCCAACCTTCCTGGAAATAATAGTAAGGATCCATTGCAATTATCTTGAGAAACATTTCTGCTGTGAAGATTCCAGTGAAGACCTGAGTTCAAAGAGCAGTTAGTTATTTCATGGTGAAACATAATACTCCAGACCTAGTTGTAATCTAGGTATTTAACTCAAGCTATGTCTTATCCAAAAGTGAGACTTAAAAATAGTTACATTTACTGTAGTGATTTATAATGCTCACCTTCCCATAACAAGTGTCAGAAAAAACAGGTAATTTTTCCATTAATTAAATTTTATACTAAACTAATTACATAGACTTCTGTTTTATAACATTTAAAATCCAATTTCAAATTTCTAAGGATATGTACTGTACAAACAATGTACAAATTTGATTTTCAGAACATAAACCAGAACGCTTTCCAAGAAATGGTATGGTATGGTATAGCTCTTTCTTGGTATACAAATCACAAATGAGGCCAAATCTAAGACTACAGAGGGGCAGCTTCTTGCCTGCTATGGCCTTTGATTCAGTTCAACAGAGCTGTGATTATTGATACCAGATGAAAAAATGGTATATTATAATGTTGATACAGCAATTGAGTAAGTGCCCAGTAAGTTCAGCAAAGTTGGTTGGCCCAAACACTTCAATGTGAGGAAAAAAAAGTATTTAAGAAGGCATTTTTAACAAAGCACTCCTGGTAGTGGTTTCTCATCATGAATTTCTATGCTGAATGGAGTAGGAATTATATTTAAGATTCACCAAAGTAATTACCCTCACTAGCTTTGAGGGAAGTCTTGGGAGAATTTCTTCGAGGATAAGAGTGTACTAAAGCCACTTAAAAACTGCTTAAGCCCTGCTCTGAAATGATTTTGGGTTTTTTGTTTTTGTTTTGTTTGGGTTTTGTTGGTTTATTTTTTTTGTTTGTTTGTTTTGTTTTGTTTTGTTTTGATAACCCATTTTCCAGCAAGCTGAAAAGAAAATAGGACAGCTAAAGAGAATAATCTAAGTGGGATAATCAGGAGACAGGAGAGTCTGACTTGCTCTGCCTAGGAGCACCAATACTTAAGATAGATTGTTACAGTCTTTACACCCAAGATACAAACACCTGAGAGGGAAAGGTTACCAATTTTTAAGATACAGGATTGTAACCCCTGAGAAAGACATAGGAATGAAAGTTTAAAATGCTGACTGAGGTTCCTAACAATCAGAAGGGTATGAGGAGCTTTAAAGTGGAACTACTGGAGCAGCCAACCTCTAAGATCCTCTCTATTGCAAAAGGGGTTTATGTTAGGGAGCCTAAAACTGAAAGAATGTGGTGCTTATAGACAGGCTGTCTCACACTCCCTTTGTAGTTAGAGGAACACCAAGATTTATACGGACAACAAACCTAAAAAATGCTACAATACAAGATTTTGCATTTTATTAGGAAACAAAAGTTCAAATTTCCCTTAAGTATATGAAAAATCAGCCGTACAATTTTCTATTCATTCTCCCTCCTAAATTCTGTAGTTATTTAAATGATCTATTTGTTCCTCATTACAAAACGAGGATTATTAAAAATCACATTATAAGAAATCAATTCTTAAAGTAAGAGATAAAGTAGGACTGTAGCTGCAGATACTTCTATGTGATCAAACCTGTCAGTTCAAAAGCATGAGAGCTACAAAAAGTTAACTCATGAAATCTTTAATAATTTATCTTTTTGAAGCAGAGAGAAAGGAAGAAAATACAGCTGACAACATGAGGAAAATATATCTTACTAATTATCAGAGGATAAAACCAATAAAAATAGGAGAGGAAAAAGTACTGCTGGATATTTTTTACATAAAGCATAGAAAGAAAACAATTCACTTATCCATACAGAAAGACTTGCAGGAGAAAATTCTAGAAATGCTTTTAAAGGGCTCTTTTAGATATTTTAAGTTTCTGCTCAGGAAACAGCAGTTAAAAACACATTCATAATTAAAAGATTTGTATTGTATTGATTGAGAAATTAACACTGCATTTATTTGCATAGTGTCTCTTTCTTGGAAGCAATGCATTTCCTGGTTTAGTAGTTACACAAATCAAAACTCTTCTTAAGATGGACTTTACTTAATGTAGCACTGGAGCCAATTTTTAAATTTTTAATTTGGTTTTGCAGAACACAGGGGTATATTGATTTTACAGTACAGCTACATGAGTCAGGGTTGACAGTCAGATTTCCAGAAATGCTCTGATACGTATATCTGAAGGCCAATAAATATCAAAAAAACTGTTAAAACCTTTTCTTTCAGTTATTATAGGCATATTTCCTTCCAAATCATCAATTTAAAACACCAACAAACTTACCAGGTTTCCAACTGAAAGTACATTATTGAATTCATCAGTCATCGGATAATGTTCCATAGCCATGAAGAGTGTATTTAAAACAATGCAAATTGTAATAGCCAGGTCAACAAACGGATCCATCACCACTAAGTTGACAATATGCTTAACTTTTAACCAATGTGGACTGCAGTCCCAGATCAAGAAAATATTTGCAAATTTATACCAACATGGTGGGCATTTCTGTCTCGATTCTTCAAGTTCTGTGGGGAAAAGAAAGTTTACATATGTAACTATGTGATTTCTCTAACATTCTTCCTTGCAATATGAATTGCACCAGTCACGTTTTCAGTCTGTAGTGGTACTGATAAACATTCTTTAAGCCTCAATTCCACATGTCTTTTAAGGAAAGTCTTTAAAAATTGCTATCAAATATATTTGCTATATTCAAAGCTTATCAGCCAAGCACAACTTCTTTGTATTCCAATCACTATGCCAATCAGCATCAATTTATGCATCAGTTTGTATTATGTATTTAATTTCTCCTTGATTACACTTCAGCTTTTTTCTCCCACCTACTGTTCTAGTATGTAAATATTTTTATTCTGAAATTTGTAGCATTTAAGGGAAAATGTTCATTCTGAATTCAAGAAAATAACCCATTTAGATCACCTAGAAATAGCTTTACAGAATAACTGAAAAAATGCATATATATTTTAGCAATAGTTGCATATGTTTGAAAAATGTTCAGTGGTTTTTTTGTGTCCAATAATACATTTTTAATTACTATGCATAAGCATCCACTCAGTTATGACCATTCATATGAGTTAGATGGAGACAAAACAATGAGATAGAAATGCCTCCTTATGTAATAACCTTAATGCTTAGTTATGTAATAACCTTAATAAATAAAGAGCTTTGAGTTTACTGATAAATATATGTCAGCTTCTTGGATGTTATCTGTACTTAAGCTATTTTAAATCTCTTTTCAAGTTTCAACTCAAATTTTCAGAAATCCATGGAAAAAACAGGATTAAATATTAGGCTAGGCACAGCACACACCTTCCACAGTGTTTGTGAGGATGCTAGCAATACTCATGGCTCTTTCCCTTAAAGCTGGATCTTCCAAGAAGTCCATAGAAACGTGAAAAGAACCTGATATTCTCTTCCTCATTTCTGGTTCTGTCGTGGTGCCCTATACAGAGAAGGATAGTAGGTGAGACACGTTGAAGAAGCAACCAGAAAAGCAAATACTACAAAAGCCTGTTAGTGGTGTCTTAGCTTGGACACGTGCTCCGTGCACTTCATATTTTATCATGTCGGACTTTTATTACTTTTTAGTACCTTTCAAATAATTTTAGGAAGGCAGTAGATCATAGGTACCTACAGTTCAAGATTGAGAGGGAGTTTATTTACTTAATTTTTGCATTTTTTTTCCTTCAAGATATGAAAAGTCTTTAAACATTTAAGCAAATTGATACAAATGGAAAAGAGTTCAGTTCAAAATATTGCACAAAATTTTGTAAATTGTAATTTTTTTCCTTGTTCCCGCTGACAGAATATTCTGGGGTTTGTAACAAAATAGTCTTTTCCCCTAATCAAACTGTAGCAAGTAAGAAAAGTCTGACTTCTTCATGCGTCCTCATGCTAGTATTTATTAGCAGTCTGAGTAGAGAAATTTGGACTAAGCAAGAAATTTTTTTGAGACATTTTCTCTTACCTTGTGCATGGTAAGAGAGTGGCAGCAATATGTACTGCACATATGTTCACACAGACATTTGCATTTCTAGAAATATGTATTGAACTGTGATCTTCCAATGAACTATTTGTTGTCTATACTATAATACTCCATCAGAAATGGATGGAAAATATATAGGAATGAGAAATTAATGGTGAAAAGGAACTGACAACTTCCTTAAATTTTTAACCAGGCTGATAAGGAAGAATGATATCAAAATTAACTAATGCTAATTTTGATAGTGGTAATACAGCATCATATTGATTGCAGTTCTATAACATTTTGGTATAATATTTCCCATTGTATGTCAACTACAATAGCTAGACGGACCTTTAGATCAGCTAAAGGAAAGTATGGCACAGTAGTACAGTGAAGCATAGCATTTTTATGGATGTGTATGTTATTATTTTATTACTCGGAAACTGTGACTTGCATTTGTTAGTCATGAGAATCTTTGTAAGTAAATGCTTAGGTTGCAAGCCTATCTGAGCTGTTTTATTTACTAAAGATTTTACAAGATGCAGGAGCATTCACAGCTGGACCAACCAGGAAGCATTGCCAAGGGTTCCATTCTGTAGAAAACACTGGCTGGTGCAGTAAGAGACGGCCACCATGCCTAAGCTATTTAAAACTTCCTTACATTGTCATCAGTAGCTGGTTTATCTATTATCACCTCTGGCAGAAGCTGTCCAACAGGCGATGTAGGAACAGATGGTCCACCAACCAGGGAAACCACCCCATTGCAATCCACGGTGCTGTGCATCTTCCCGTTTACTGGAAACACTGCCAGCATCCTGGATGACCTACTGGCCTGGCTAATGTTACTGTTGCGCCGTTCACCGTGTCTGCGTGGCACAAACAGAGAATCTCTTCTGCTGTCATTGTCTTCAAAAGTGCTGTGCTCATCATCAGCAAAGTCATTTTCTGATCCCACATCCTTTGCTCGACCTCTGAAGCTGAAAAGACTTGTTCTGCTGTTGCGCCTTGGGGAAAACAGGGAGCCACGAATGCTCAGCAAGGACTGCAGGCAAACAAAACATGTGATTAGCTGAAATCCTCAAACTTAACACTGTTATTAGACTAGCATTGGTTTTCTTTTTTTCTTAAATGACAGAAACCATATTGCCCAGAAGCTACATGCTACTGTGAAATTTTTGCATGTATTTCATTAGAGATATATTTTGCAGATAGAAGTATCACTGTTCAGAATTCTTAAGACAAAACCAGTGCCAAACACTCCTTTTTCGTCTACAGTTGCCAAATAGATTAGTTGCAGAATTCCCATCAAGAAAAAAGGAAGTCCATATATGCACTTCATTTAATGTATGAAGCATCTTATCCATAGTGAACAAACATTGGTTCAAACATCATTGAAACAAGAGCAAAATGTAAGGCTATTATAACAGGAAAATACTGTAGCATTTTAACAAGTCTAGGTATTACAGAATTATGCTAAAAGGAATCCTACATAATCAGAGAATATTTTAATATTATTTTAAAATAATCCTATTAGAAGAACAGAGATATAAGGTTACATTTAATTCTGAGGAGGTTTTTTACAAGGCAATCTAGCAGCTAAAGCTAAAATTCCTCTCAAGGACTAGCAACACTAAGGTAATAAAAGTATCAGTATTTCCTTTGTTTATGCAGTAGCATCGTATTACTGTACTTCGGGAAGACTAAAGTAGTTTTGCAACAGACTATCATGCTTTAAATATAAGCTTTTACTAAAGAAAATATAGACAATACCTGATGTGGAGAAGAATACTTCTTTTCATATGTCAGTCTATTGCCCTCAATAGATAATCGGAAACCTTTCCTTCTGATGCTGTCTTCTGATTCAGACTTGTGAAATTCATCTTCATCTTTTTCCTCTCCTCCAGACTGCTCTTTCTGTTTCCTTTTTTTCCTTCTATTTCTCCTCTCTTTTGCACTCTTTGAGCTCAATTTTGACGCATCTGAGGAACTTTCTGAGAGCCCTCCTGCTTCCCCTGCAGCACTGGGCTCCCTGGACTCTGCAGATGCTGTCACTGCTGCTGCTGCCACTGCTGCTGCCTGCCATGATGCAGAAGGAATTTATGTCACTGAGCACAACATAATGTTTTCCTTTCTTTAATTTACTTATACATCATTTCTACTCCAAAAGTCCCAGATCTTAACACTTTCTATAGGCTATCCTCTCCCTAGGTTTTTCTTCTAATTATTATTAATCAGTTGACTCAAGATATGTGTTGGTCATAGATTCCTCTCATCCTTCATGAGTAAATTTTAAATGCAGAATTCTACCAGACTGTATTAATGACACTAGACTAGAAAAACATAGTGAATAACCTATACCTAGTTTTGAATATTCCTTCTTGGTGGCTGAATTATTCACAATACCCTTCTTCACTGCAGAATAGAAAACCTATGAGCTAGCTCTGTCATTGAACGACCAACAGGGTGCTTTATATTTCCAGTTTCAGAAATTAGAAGTTGAATATCTCTAGTAAAATCACTTCCTTACAGTTCTGGATTACTACACCATAAATGATACCTGTGCTGCTTCTTGTTGCTTTTTCAGTTGTTCTAGCATCTGTTGAAATTCTGCCTCTTTCTGCTCTGCTTCTTCCAAAGTTGCTTGATTCTGTTCTTCGTAGGCCATGGCGACCACAGCCAGGATCAGGTTTATCAGGTAGAAAGAGCCCAGAAAAATCACCAGGACAAAAAAGATCATGTATGTCTTCCCAGCAGCACGAAGAGTCTGGAAATAATAATACATTTATAATCAAGTATATGTTAACAGAAATTCTGTTTTTCATAAAATTAAAATTCAGATAAGAAAATTGACTCTAGTCTTTTTGCACCACTGATACAAACATATCTGGTCTATTTTTCATTAAAAAATTCTCACCAATTGATAGAGGTTTTCCCAGAAGTCCTGAGTCATTAACCGAAACAGTGACAAGAAAGCCCAGCTGAAGGTGTCAAAACTTGTGTAGCCATAGTTGGGGTTTCTGCCAGCTTTCACACAAGTATATCCTTCTGGGCACTGCCTACAAAGACAAATTGGACATTAACTATTTAGTAATTTTAATATTATTGACTGGATGTTAACGTACTCATATGTGCAGCCAGAACTGCAAAAAAACATCTGTTGCCAGGTTTCCTCATCAAGTATTCTTCTTCCTGCTACTTATCAACCAGGCAGGAGTTATACTAAATTACTCATTCAACATGCAAACATCCAGTTTGCCTGACCAATCCACTGATCAGGAACACAGATCCTAGGCCCAGTGTAAAAGGCTTTCTTAATGTGAAAGGAAGTGGTCACTCAAAATAAGCCCCATTCAAACTGTGTATCTAGAGAACGTGGATCTAATTTCTAGACAGTGCAATAATATTGTGAAATTCGGTCTTACCCAGCATCAGAGCTATTTCCACAAAGCAGAGCATCGTTTTGCCCTTCCAGAAAATAAAAATGACCTGTTTCAAAAAGAATTTTAAAAATTATAAAATGCAAAATACAGCCATTATCTCTAAGAAGTTTTAAGGTGCTTTCTGATCCAATTTTAAATAAGCAGTGTTATTTTCTCAGCAGGACAACAACTGTAGAGTAAATGACATTATGAATTTCATTAAGCTATCACTCACAGCACTCACTGTTAAAATGCCAAAATTTACTAAAAATTCTGTCAAATGCTTCTGGATGTGGATTCTCCCTTCTGTCTGATCACTTCACTAAATCATGCTTTGTGAAACAATGTACAGTTGTCTATTAGAATAATTACAAGCTATCTGAAAAATAGTCTCATAATTTCTTCAAAACTTTCTGGTCAGTATTGCCAGGGGTTTCAGTTTGTTGCTCACAAGCAATTGTGACAGTTATCCAATATGTAAACCCTGCTAAAACCCACCCAGATACCAGTGGCTCTGATGGTCATGGGTGTGCATACACTGCAGCTGTAGCCCACTGACTGTATGAAGGCCCTGGCATACATCTAAATTTAACTTAGACATAATTACTGCACCAGTCACAACTTCTTAAGTGAGATTTTAAGTGTACATGAAAAAATTATTGAGCACCTTAGTAAAATAAATTGGGTAAGTTTCACCAAATCACCCTGTAACCAACATCCCATAGTCTGTACACTAAGGCCATAGTTAAAGGACATTTTAGATGGTTTAAATAACAAAGACATTGACCTATCTCTTCTTACAAGAACAAAGAGATGAGCAAAAATTTGTGTTTATTAAGATTCATCTTGACTGTATCCTTGAGAAGTGTTTTTCTTTTCCTCCTCCAAGTAGATACCTACAGTCTTGATTGCTAAAGCCTGGATTTTTGGAGGAACTATCACAGGAGAAGCTTCTCCTGTAATGACAATCTCCCATTTGACCATAGGCCTAAGGATATTTTATATACCGGGTCAGACCATGTGTCATATTTCTGATGGAATCCAAAAGTTTTGCCTCAGGCTGTCTGTAAGGACAGGACAGGGACAATGGTGATGCTCCTCTGAGCACCTCCCTAGCTCCAACACTTCTGAATTGTAGCAGCTTCAGAATTAAGGTGGTATTTTTGCTTCTTGAAATTTGAACCCCATGTTGGATTTATTTTCCATTAAGTCCTGTTAGATTCCCTTAAAATGATCTCATTTGAAAATGAGTGCAGGTGAGTTTAAACTTGACTGTGCCTGTGCTGCCCAAACCAGACTACAGACACTAATGAACTCTGAGTCAGAGGAGGTGTCACAAGCTGCTGGCTCAGCACGTATTGATTTGCTGCAAGAAGGGACACAGCACCTGGGCCAGCTGCATCATTCCATCCTGTGAGCAAAATTCACCATTTGGAAAAATGAGTCCTTAAGCTGTATGTAGACCTTGTTCTGACACTTTGCAAAGGGCTCATTTGCAGTGCCTAATGATGTATCTGCATCTCACAGGGAACAATCTCCTGTGCTGTGCCAATTGCACAGCCCTGTGTGTGGCTGCTGTCACTCTGGGCTGGTGTGCATTGCAGAGCTGCTCTGTGCTGAAACAAGCTGTAAACAGAAAGCTGACAAGATGCTGGCCACAGCTGACCCTTAGGAAGCAAATCTTATTCTGCCTTATGTCAGCTAATCATGATTAAAACATGCTGGAACATAACAGCTTGTTGGGAAGAATTCAAACCTGCCTTGATATGGTTTACACGGAGCAGTCAGTCCTCATCAGCTCTGCACCAGCTGAGCTGAGCTGCTACAACAGGTCTGCATTCAGCTTCTGTGCTTCAGAAAAGATGTGCCCTGCAAGGGTGCTGCACTTGCCAGCTCCACAGAAACTAGAGCCACACAGGCTTTCTCTGAGTGCACTGACACACTTGGGCAAGTGCTCAAAATATTACTGTAACAGGAAAATTTTTATAACACACAAGCTGAGCAGTATAAGTATGTACCCCTATCCAAACGCAAAACTTGGAACTGTGTTTTACCAAAGTAAAGTGAAAAATCCCTCATTACACCCATGATGTAAATTTGGCTATTCTTTAATTGATTGGGAAATGGGAAAAGCTCCCTGGTAGGTGAGCACCTAACTTCAAGCAAGATTGAAGCTGTTTGAGTAAGCATAGAGTATAATATGAGAAGTACAGAGAATAATTATTATTTCATAAAATAGATTGTGAGATGCTTTTTCTCAGAAAAAAATTACTTATGGAAAGCTTGCTAAGACAAATCTCAGCTTACCTGGAACTAAGTTTATCAGAATTCTCATCTTGGAAAAAGAAAAAGGGGGGGAAAAAAAGGAGTGCTTGACTCACTAATGCCAGGAATCCTTACATAAAGACCCTCTAAATGGTGTCTCCAAAAATTAGCTCAGTGGTAAAATTAGGACTTACATGCCTTTTTCTGAATAATATACACAACTAATGGCATAATAACTTCCATAATTCTTACAGAAGATGCTGCCATTGCACTGCTCTGAACTGCTGGTAAAGAACTGCTTATTGCCTGTGAAGCAGCTGGTTTTTGTATCTTGTCTGCCCACTCACATGCAAACAGAGAGCAGGAAGCTGTGAGAAGATAATTTTTCTCTTTGAAACTGCTGGTAAGCAAGGACAACCTTATTAACTTCATAATAAGACTTGTAATTTCATTATATATTTCATAATATATATGAAATTCTGCAAATATACCGAAGGCTCATGTAGCCATTCAATAAAGTACTTCCTGGAACCAATTCAATTGAGCTTTATTTTCAGGGGGCTTCAGATCTTCTTTAAATCAAATGAAATCAGAACTTAAGTTGATAAATTCTTTATTAAAAAGTCAGGAAATTAGGTTTGGCCTTCAAGTCTAGGTCTTCATTAGGAGACTGCTTAGACTGTCATACTCCATGGCATGGGATCTCCATGAATTCACATGTTCAAGTAAATTGAGTTTAAAAAAATTGGTTTAAAAAATCCAGATGGAAATCCATCATAGTCATTGATTAGCTGTATGATCACAGTTAGAAGCTGTCTCACTTCTATTCAAAATTTGTCTGGCTTTGACTTGCAGCTACTGAACCTGTTATATCTCTGCCTGCTAGATCAAAGATATGTCTAGGATGAAAATTCTGTTCCCCATGGATTTTTTTTTTAAACTGTGATCAAATCACCCGTTAAACCTTCTCTTTGATATGCTAAGTAGGCTGAGCTCCTGGTCTATCTTGGTATAAAGCATGTTTTCCAACCCTTTAATCATTCTGCTTTTTTTGAACTTCCTCCATTTTTTCAACTTTCTATCTAAATTGAACTTTATATAGTATTCCAGTAGCAACTGAAGTAATTCTAAATACAGGGGTAATTCTGTCTTCTTAGTCAATAATTTATTTATGTGAACAGGATATTATTTAGCTTTTTGGCTGCAGAGTTGTAGCCTTAATTAGTCAGTCCTGGCTGCACCAGAGTGCCTTAGGTGCCTCAGCCTCTGTATTGTTAAGGGCTTTCCAATTGCACTTCTGCCTTTCAGTTTCCCTGCAGCCTTACACACAAGCTGCTGTGGCAGTGTCTTCCAGAGCCTCTGTGGCACTGTTTTTCCTGTGTCCTCCTGTTCTTCTTCATGTCACTTTTATTCTCATGACATCACATTTGCAAACACATTATTGCCACAGCAGGTGCTCAGATGAAGTGATTGTCTCTGGTGTGAGATTCACCTCTCTTTTTCCTATACTTTGCTTATGGCTTTTGTTTTATATTAAGTGACCTAATAACATGCAGGTACAAGCTTAAAAACTAGTCATCCATGCAGCAGCCACTCTGATCAAAGGGCACTCCAATTAGTGCTAAGAGCACTGTGAGAAGTAGCAAGCTGTAGGGAATTTGAGGAGATGCTAATGAAAATCACAGAGATGCTATGGGAAAAGTGTCACTGCTGCACTGGAAAGGATACCCAAGTGAGGAGACTCACCTGCAGACCCCAGGATTTCTCTTTGCAGCTGGTCACTGTGATCTCTTTTCTATATCTCTCTCCCCTTTAGTTCTTAATTTACTCCAAAAGTAACTTTCACTGTCAGAGATGATGTATGGCATCATCTAGATCTCTGTGCAAACCTGTCTCAACATGAACTGTGAACATTGATTTGTAGGATAGATTTGTCCCCTCACATTTAACTGAACTGGAATGCATTTCTTTGTCCCCTCACAGTTTGCCAGATTGCTCTGTATCAGCAAAACTGGTTGAAAAATCATACTTTGGGAAATTATCAATGTGGAAAGATGCATCAGAATAATGTCTGAAGTAGTTTGTCTGAAGTTGCTGCCACTCAAGGTTTTAAATAATCCAGATGATGGAAAAACACTTTTCAGATCTGGAAATGACACTGATCTGATAAGGATGGTGGTGAGTTTGAGGAAACAGTTGTGTTTTCAAAGGTCCAGGCCAGGTGAAGAGATGGCTTGAAAAAAATAGGGTGCTGTTCAGGCTGGAACAATAAACTGTGCAAATGTAAAGTGGAAACTCAATGAGGTAGAAGTCTGTAAAAGATTCAGGTGCAGGTAGATAAAGGCTGAACAAAACTACAGTTGCAAACAACAGCAATCTATATAGGATTTATAAAATAGAAGTCACTATGCTACCACTTCTTTGCTACTTTGTATGCCTTATGTGGAGTAGAAGTGCCTACATGTGCGTACTGTACTTTAAGAAGCATGCTTAGGAAAAAGAAAGGATCCAGATGACAGATCAACATCCAGAAAATACATTGTAGGAGAAAATTGTTAACAACCTGTGTTGTTTAGCATACAAGAAGACTAAAAGAGGAGAGAACAAGGCATGAATACACAAGAATAGTCTCTAAATACTTCAGAAACTGTGATTAATGTTAGTGAGCAATTTTTTTTTTTAATGACTGTGTTGCACTTTATGAGAACAACAAGCATTATTTTTAGCAGAAAAATCTGTTAGACCTCAACCCCTCTCCATAATAATGATAATAATAATAGTAATAATAATAGAAATAAAGGACAAGAATGAATGGAAGAGGAAAATATTGAGGACTTCACCACTGGACTTCTCACTGCACATCAGAAGTCTCTGATATCTGCCAGAAAGGGCATAACATACTGCTGCTCGTCTTGCTTTGGATAACAGAATGGAAAATGTTTAAGACTATTAAATAATTCTTAGACTCCTTTCTGTCTCAGGGGAGATGTGAATTTGGTAGATGGAGCTGAGAAGAAGAGCTATACCAAGTAGCAAGACCATGTTCCTTGTTCCCTCTTCCATGCAGGCCTTTAGAGCAGACATATGAGAGAGAAAATACTTCTGTTATGTCTTAAGGAAATTTATTGTCCCTTCCCCTCTTTCCTTCTAAGAACTGGGTCAGCCACAAACCACTTCAGTGAGAATTCTGCAGACAATACTTACTTTCATCTTCAATGTACCCCTTCCAGTCAAACGGAGTCACTGTTGAATTAACCAATGTGCCATTTTCACCTATGGTGCTGTTTAGCTGGGAGGTAATATTTGTTTCCAAAGTAAAATTTTCTGGAGGCCACTGCAGGCATTTATTCCTCAGATTGCCCATGAACAGCTGCAGCCCTATCAGTGCAAATACACTCAGACAAAACACAGTCAGGATCATCACATCTGAGAGCTTCTTCACGGACTGAATTAGGGCTCCTACAATAGTCTTCAGGCCTGCAAATGGAAAGGAGTTTTTATTCTGATGTTGGAAACTTTTTCAAAGCACAAAAATGACAATATCTCCCAGTAAAGTTATAGATTTCATGCAGAAGCCCAAATACATGATTGTAATGTCTGTGAAACAACATTTTTGTGAAGAGCTTTTTCACTTGTGAAAATGAATAAATAGCTGAAATTTATGTCCACTTGAAACTGTGAATGGAATGAGTTGCATATATTTCAAAACAACAAGCAACTATTTTTTATTCATGCTGTATGTTGATCTCACATAAACATCTTCTTTCTTTTCATTTGTCAATACATCTTGCTCCAAACCTTTACTACTATCAGTTTTATAACATACTAGATTTAGAAGACAGTAGTAAAATGCCTGTTCAACAATAAATAGGATTAAAATTTAATGCTATAAAACTGGAAATGGTTTGGAAAATTGTAGCTTTTTAAGATAATAAATCCCCCATGCAACACCCATGCTATTCTTTATTATCTTATTCCTTCATCTTCTTAGTAAGTCAACATTTCAAACCGTTTTAATTTTCAGACAGAAATATTCACAACAAATACAACATAACATCATGTAGGTAGGATACACATGGGTAAGAAAACTTCAGGGTTACTAATATTCATTGAATGTGGAGAAGAAAGCTTGACGTCATACAATGCAAACCACACACACTGTGTACTGCAATGTCTCATGCAAGAATCTGTTAAACTCAAAGGCTGATTTCAAAAGGAAAGTGCTCATTTTCAAAAGCAATGAATCAGAGATTTCAGGGATCAGGGAATTCTGATATCTTCTGATTCCTGCTTTTTTGTGGAAATAAATAAGACTTATATTTAAAAAACATGAATTCTTTTTCAGTAAGTTAAAGTCAGCCTCAGTGTTTAACCTCGCTCTCACCTGGAATGACTGATATTGTTTTCAAAGCTCGGAGAACTCTGAATGTTCTCAACGCTGAGACATTGCCCAGGTCCACAAACTCTGTCACATATCTGTAATAGGGGAGTTCACACACAAACACAATGACAGGATAAAAAGGAACAGTTGGGAGGTAAAAGGGGCCTAACACCTTACACCAGTTACTTCTTACCTGGAATTACAGAAATAGTTTTCAAAGCTCTCAATACTCTGAAAGTTCGAAGAGCTGAAACATTGCCTAGGTTTACAAATTCTGTTACATACCTGTAGGATTAAATCACAGTTATTCAGAATTGAGGCAGAGCTTATACTACTTACTTGGGTCTTTCATCAAGACCATTTTGGCGTTTTTAGCAAAAACTTAAATAGCAACAGTCAGAGGTTTACCTTTCACTGCAGTTTGCCTTGCATTAATACACTTTCAGAGCTTTCAGCTAAGTTAAATGTCTCTGAAGTGAATCGCACTGATTTTACTTTGAAAGCCTAAAATTTATCTAGACTAGATTGGTAAGTTTGGAGAATGAAGTCAAAGGGAAGATCCTTTTCTGCTCAGAAAAAAAAAAAAAGCAGGACATGAAATTAGCCTCTCTAATACTAGCTGTACTAATGGCTTCTGCAGTATTTATATTTACATCAAAATATGCATTTTTGAAAGTGAAAATTGTGTTAGACAAAAGTAAGTCCATAAGAGAATTTCCATTTAACAAAATTGGTATGTATCGATACTAATTTCATGCCCTTTTTGCCCTTCTCTTTCCAAGAAAAAGCAAAAAACAAGAACTTACGCAAAGGTAATGACAGTGAAATCAAGCCAGTTCCATGGATCTCGAAGAAAAGTAAAATCTTCTAAGCAAAAGCCTCTTGCAATGATTTTTATTAGTGACTCAAATGTGTAAATGCCAGTGAATGTATACCTGAAAATCATAGGAAAATCTAATCAAAACAAGTAGCAATTTTTAACATTCGTATTGACAGAAATGTGAGGATAAAATGAAAGGGTTTTTTATTTCACAGCTAGAGAAGGAATACAGTAAATAAGCAATTTCTTCTAAAATACATTATATTAATCAGAGATACTTGGTATTTACATGCATTAGTTGTGCTGTTGAAGTACAGCAGTCCTGATCTTGTACATAAATAATAATAAATAAAACCATCAAATAAATAATATATTAAAATTTACAGGTGACATTCAGTGTAAAAGTAAGCAATACCAGTTCCTTTACTGTTAAGCAACGAAGCTGTGAGCATAAGTTACTGGATACTGTCTGAGTCACTAACATGTAAAAACCTGGTATTGGCTCTAAAGAGGGAAGGATGCAAACGTGCTAAACCATGGAGAAAACTAGTGGAATTTCAGTAGAATACTATCTGTAAACTATTTTCATTGTTTTTCTACCCAATTGTTCTACTAGAATGAGATTCAAATAATTATTCAACATTTCTACATAGAGGAAATAGTCATAGTGCCTCATGATAGCTCCTGCTAGCACATCTTGCACTGCAGTTACTGGCACAGTAATTCCTAGAGGAATAGACAAAGGTATATTGAAATAATGTGCAACTTACTCTACATTCTTTGTCCAGTCTGGAGGGTTACTCATGGTCATAAATACGCAGTTGGTCAAAATAGTGCACATGATAAGCATGCTGAATAATGTAGGTACAGTTAAGGAAAACATAGTAATTATTCACACAATATCACATCACTCGTGGCTTAATTACAGTAAAATATTGCCACTTACACAAAACTTTTAGACTCTGGCAAACACTGACATACACTGCTTAACCTCGTATTTTTCACTTTAGTACATTAGACTTTAATATTGGTCTCAGTTTGTTGACACTCTCACGTTGCTTTACTGGTGTCCTCATGTTTTGTTTTCAGCTGGTACTGAAAGGAGGTGGTTTTCACACCTTGGGAGGTAACATGAGTTGAGCAACAGCCAAAACCAAAATAAAACCAAAACCTGCAGGTGTATACAGTTTGATTTAAGTACTTGGCAAGAAAGTGTTAGTCTTTCACTTCTACAGGATTAGTACTAAAATCAAGAGCTGGTCTATACCAGGGAAAAAACGTTTCCACTATTTACCCGGAGTCAGAGCTGAGCTGAGTCAGTGCCACTCCAGTACCCAGCACAACTAGTCTGTTGAAAACACAGAATAAAAGATAGTTTTATAAATATAAATAACAGTTTTGAAATAAAACGGTTTTTAATTGATGGAGTGAGTGCATTCCATGTTTCCCTAACACCAGTTTAATAGTACATGCTTCTATCAGTGAAAGAGAAATCCATAGAGAGCTCACAGATTAACATGAATAATTTTCCAGTATTACTTTTGGTCTCACTCAGAACCCAGCAAAAGCAGTGTATCTGTTTCTACTAACGTTATAATTTGAAAATGCTTCAATAGTTGTGTCAAATGCTTGAAAAGCACAGAAAACTGGTGAAAATTAGAATGAAATTAATTTTTATTTGATGTTCAAGGAAAGAATATTTAGGTACTTTGGGGCTATGAAACCCAGACTAACAGCTCAGAGGGGCTGGTTCTAGGGAGGTGGGACAATCCACTGGGGCTCCATGACATTCAGTGCAATGTTCTTTGTTCACCAGATCATTGCCTCTTCAGACAGTGCAGTTCTTCCCTTTTTGTGGCAATAACCTCAATTCAATCAATTTCTCAAGTAACCAAACTAGATGAAAACCTGACTCAAAATGGCCACATGATGGCAGCAAAAAGTAAGTGCTGCTACACATTTATACCAAATAGCTAACTTATTTTTCTTCTAGTCATCTCTCTAAATTACGTATTCCTTGAAAGCACTTGCATCACCATAACTGGCAAAGAAAATAGTTTAAACTAAAGAAAGCTGTTTACAGCTAAACTTGTACCTGAGAGCCGAGGATTTAATTTTTTTTTAATCAAGTAGATAGCATTTGGTTGTTTGGGGTATATTTTTATACCATTGACAAAAACAAAATGAAACGAAAACCAAACCAATCAACTACCACCACGAAATGCAAACCAAGAACTCAACCCTTCAGTCTAGGTGAAGGAGGAATAAGAGAAGTAGCACCACGATCTAAACTTCTCAGAAAATTGCTGCAATCATTAAGACCTTTGCTTACAGCAGCTGAAAAATTCAAACTTTAGCAAACCTTTTCAAACCACAGGGAAGGAATTAGCTGATTCCCACAGACTGGTGAGTGCCCTTTGCCTAAATGCCTGATCTAGCAGTGGATATTTTTGTGTATTTCACTAAACGGTTTAACTAGTTTTGAAGATTATGTTGCCATACAAGCTCTGTAGAATAAAAATCGTTCAGTGCCTTAAAATAAATTATTAGACTGCCTTACAGTGTTTGCCATCACAGTCCACCGACAGGTCTAAAGAGCCTGTTTGAATTCAATGAGGAAATTTCTTTAAATAGAGAGAATCCATTTTGGAATCCAAGTTGGAAATGCCTGGCTGCAGTTTCAGTCGTCTCATGAAAGAGTTAGACAAGTGAAATGTGCTCTTAGGAGAGCTGAGGTTTCACCCCTGTGCAGTGTGTTGTGTGCTTACAGCTCAGTATCATGGTACCATTCATAACAAGAGCCACAACTAGGTCCTTGCATATTGCTCACTCTTTACAAAACTTGGCATATCTGAAAGGGAGCAGATGCTCATTAAGGGCTAAAATACTTAGAAATATAGATTCTAACCATTTCTCATATGGGAATCAAACATAACCGACACATTCAATGTCTGTGCACCTCTTCTGTCCTCTCCTACATTCTGAATGATTGATTTACAAGCTCAATATTCCCTTAATCTACTATATAATGTTCGATAACAATTCTAAACCTATACACATAGGCAAAAAAAAATCTGATCTATGATGACTTCTTCATGGAAATGTACTGCCTTTTTCATGTTCTTTCCATACAGGCATGCAGAGGCACCACACAGCCTCAAGCTAATCAATTATCACCTGTGTGGATTGGTGGAAGATGAAACAATCTGGAAAACACCAAATATTGCCAACTGGTTTCAGAGATACCTTCTGGCAGTCAGGCCACACTGAGGAATACTGTAATTTAAGCTTCCAAAGCCTTGCACAGAGCACTTATATATTTTCTCTAGAGCACCTCCCCAATTATTTCTAACAGAAATCTCTAACACTCTGCAGCTCCAGCCGCTACCACCTCCCTTTTCTTGACTGCTCAACACTCTATTTATTCTCACCTTTTCATTCTTTCCTATTAATTGTCAAAGCCTGGCCATCTCCCATCACTCTTGTGCTGCCTCCTCAGTTCCATGT
The DNA here is from genome assembly GCF_052056855.1 of Sturnus vulgaris. NCBI lineage: Eukaryota > Metazoa > Chordata > Aves > Passeriformes > Sturnidae > Sturnus > Sturnus vulgaris. The sequence continues at coordinate 22,979,340 of NC_142249.1, read as the reverse complement.
TCTACCTTAAGTAGAGTCAGGCAGCCAAAAGGGAGTGAGGAAAAATAAAAAAAGGCAGACTACCAGGAGATGAGTCAGCAGAGAGAAACTCATGCTGTTACCAGTTTCTGCATCCAGTATTACAGTAGGTACTGGCAGTGAGAGTAATTGCAGGCAAAGTCTGAGAGCACTGGAAAGAGACACACTCTGTTTCTCTGCAGGGCAGCAACATCTGCTCACATGTCTGGGCACATGTGATCAGAGCACCCTATACAGAGGTTCAGAGAATTTGGAGGACAGATAGACAAAGGTTTTCCAATCAATGTGCCAGTTTCATTGTGCTCAACACTTGTATTTCACACTGAAAGGTACATTTCTGTTGCAAAGGCCAAAATGCCAAACACCTGTCATAAAATGTGGAGGAAAGAGAGTTTATCTATAAAAGTCAGAGGATTATTAAAAATAATAATCAATTTTACCCCTGATTTTCTTTTTGTGTAGGTAGTTAACCTTAAGCAGCCAAGATATAAGCAGCTGAGATTTGACCTGTAAAAAGGAACATATTTAATGGTTCTTAGTTAAAACACTTTAATATTTGCAGTATTTGTACTACAATGAATAATTTTTAAAAAAAGAAAATTACAGAACATGCACATCTATTCTTACATTTCAGATTTTAAAAAACAGTCCTATGCCTATATCTAAGATAAAATTAGCTCCTGCAATAGCTAGTTGGTTGTAAAAAGAAATCAGTCCATATATTGGAAGAAAACCTCTTCCTATAATAGAGCAAAATTACACAATCAGTTCATAGACGGAAGGAAAAATACTGAAATTACATATTGCCCATTGGAATTTCTTCTGTTCTTAGTGTCGTAAAGCTGGATACTCATTGAAGACAATTAGGAGAAACTTAAAACCAAGAGCAAACTCAGTAGCCAATATGCCAGTAAAAGCATTACTCACCACTCAGCCAGATGTAATGTTGGAAGGTATTGTAAACCAGTGCCATGTGAATGGATGAGCATTCACTGGAGGCTGCAATCTGATGGTATTTGGCTGCATTTTCTCACCATCACCACCACTGTCTGTAGGGCTCTGTCAGCTCCCCCAGCTACTGTCCCCAAATGCTCCTTAGCTTCTCTCCAGTCTGACACTTTCCCCTTCTCTCAACACTGCTTTAACATCTGAGGAGCTCAGAGTAAAAGGTATTCTGAGAAAGCAACTATCAGCCTTATTTCTTACTTTTTCCAAAGACATAGAAAATTCTGCCAGCAGTCTCTATTTATAAAGCTTCTGCCTTTCTCTACTTGTTCAAAGTTAAAATTCTTCCTGTCACACTGAAATTTTCATTTGATAACTACATTTCCCAGTCCTGAGGTTCTGCAAAAAAAACAACTGCACCAAAACCTCACCCACTAGAAATTCCCATCAACCTGTTACGACCACCAGGCAGCAATCCCCCATGCCAGTCTAAAACTTCACCTTGTGCACATCCCATCAGTTATGGTCCCCCAATCCATCCACCAGCTGCGTGTGCAGATGCTTTGCAAACCACCTGCAGGAATGCTGCCTGTGCTTTCTGGCAATGTATTAGATTTGGCAGAGGCTTATGGTGCAACTGAGTGGTTTGGGAATGTGGGAATCAGCATGTACTAGACAGGCTTCCAGGCACACTGCTGCAGCACACTGGAAAGATGATCTTGAGCATGGCCCCAGAAGGACCCTGAACCTTTCTTTATAATGAAATCATTATATGTTTTCTTACTTTCATTTTGAGCAACCATTAAAAAAGGATATGAATGTACCAAAATTTTAATAGCTATTTTTCTAAGAGGGTTGAAGGGTGTCAAAATGTACAGGGCAGAGGTGGCACTGAATCGGAAGATTGCCTTCCCTTTATTCAATACTATAAAGGTCTGAAAAAGAGAAAGAAAAGACGTTTTATCAGTGTTTATTCACAATAGATTATCATTTAAAAACTGTTACGAGTAAGCAATCACCAAAATTGTAACTTTTTGAACAGTTAATACACAAAAAGCATGAATTATTTTCAAGTAAAAAATATTTTCAGTACTTACCTGATGAATCTGACATATGAAAATGCAATCAATTCATTAATGGTTTTGTTTTACTTCATTAAACAAACTCAGTAAAGTCATATTCATTTTCATGTGTTTCTTGTAAATAAAGATGCATAAATTGTTAACTAAAATTATAATTTTATTTATGTTTTCCCCCAGAAAACTTTCCCTGTTTGAAATAGCACAAGCAGGGTGTGGTGGTGCATTCCCCCCCCACTCCTATCCACCCTACCTGTGGACTTTATTGATATATTGATTAGTCTTACTAACTAGAAATCCTTCTGCAAATAGATTTAATAGACTATCCACTGGTTTAATTTTGGGGGTTTTGTGCTAAGGAGTGAGGGAAATAGCAGTAACATATACATATAATGTGTATGTAACATATACAGCCATATTAGGTAGGTCCCTGAGGACTCGACATCTGAATATATTTTACTGGAGGGGTGCAACAGACAATCTCAAAGTATTCTCCTGCACGATTGTAGTTTCCAGATGTGAAACTTTCCCAGAAAATACATACTTTTAACATTTAAGTTTTAATATCAATGGGGCTAATCAAGTTTAGAGAAAATTGCAGGCATGCAAGCCTTACTTCAGAGAATTGTAGAAGACTTTGTTGGTTAAATGTCTCAAATAAATCAATGAGTCAAAGATGAACAGTATGAGAGCAAACCTTGCAAACACTGCTTTGCTTCCACTGCAGGCCATCTTGGCTGCACCTGTCCTGACACTACAGCACACAAAATGTGGGCTGTCAGGTTCTTTTGTGTCACTAAGGTGCTCTTCAACTGCAAGATCAATCAGAAAAGAATGAAAAACAGTGCAGAAGGAAGGAAAGTTCAGTAACTCAGAAGAAATCTGCATCCAGTGGAAGGGACAATGCAAGAATCATAATCTAAATTCAAATGAAATTAAAGGGAAATGTCTAAAATTGCTTTTTCTCTTTTTTGTTTTTTCCATTGTCTGAGCTGTATAGTTTGCACATAAGCTACAAGAAAGCCTCTCTGATTTTAGTTAAGTTGCTGATGAAATGAGCTGTAAACTAGAATTCCAGGGGAAGTGTGGGAAAGGGTACGTTGGTTTCATCTGGTGTCCATGACATCAAGTAGTGCTTCGAGACTGTAATCAGTGAATTACATGAATATTTCCAGGAAAATTGGTAAACAGGGAAAATATGACAAGGAGCTTCAAGAAGGACAATGCTTCAGTCTGCTGAGATTTGGAAAGTTCAAGATGTATGGACTGTGAAGTACAGATACGAATGTCTAGAAGCACACAGGAAGTGGAGAGAGATGTGGAGATGGGGGTTTACTGAAGGCAGAGGAGAAGCAGGATTAAGCTGTGAGGAAAAGCTGCTCCAGTTCCAGCAGCTTCTTCCCTGAGCTGTCCCTCCATCACAGCTCTACAAAGAACACCTTCTCCTACAAACCAAACCCCTTAGGAATAAGGGACACTTCCTGGCAGACTTTACACTGTCTTGAGTACAAATTCAAGATGTGCATGAATGTATAAGATATGTATATGATTTCCCACTTCTGCACAGAAATGGAGAAACTGCATGTGAAGCTGAGGACAGCCTGAGCTAATGTTTCCAAATTCCACATCCAGTTTGGGCTTACAGGTAACAGCCTGCAGATGACCTGACCTTACATGAAGCTTTCATTCCAACTACTAAAGCAACCAAACAGATGAATGACTGTTTGGCACAATGTTTTAAAGCCTCACACCCCAAGGGGGAAGATGAATTTCCTCTGCCAGGTCTGTCCCCAGCCCCCAGGACTCACATCTCAGACACCTCCAACTCATGCTCTTTTTTGTCGTTATGAGGTGGTTGACAAAATGCATTAAAAATCTCACTTCCTACTAACTCTATATCTAAGACTACTGCACCTTCATTTAGTTAATCTACATTTAAAAAAAAATCTTTGAACACAAGCATATTAAACATACATCTATTTTCTAACATGCCTTATGGAAAATAACAGCATGCTGGCACAGTTCCAGTTTCAGTTGGAAGCTGCTGCTATTTTAGCTGTTCTACTTTCTGCTGCCCTGCATAAGCAGAACCAACAAGACATAAATTCTCTACCTCAGTTTTAATTTTTCACTCAAAGCATTTTTGTGACTCGAGCTTTCAGAATAACTTTGTTGGTCCTCTAACTTCTAGCCTTAAACATGAATTAAACCTTATTTCTGAAGGAGAATTTTCATGTAAAAGTAAAGATAAGAGCTGATATGCAAGCCCTGTGTAAGCTCCCTGCTATGGCTGTTGTATCTCACTTCACTCTCAACCCAGATGCAAGTCAATGTGTAGGTAGTGTGGATGAACATGAAGTATTGTACCCAAAGCTGTCAGGAAAAAGTAGACATACACTTAGAGAAGCTAGATAAATTCTAAAAAAAAATTTGTAAGATTAATGCTTGTATAGGAAGGATTATGTATAAATTTCAGGCCTTATGTTTTATTCATTTTTATAAAGGCACAAAACTGACTCACCCTCAAAATATTAGAGTGTGAATATAAATTCAGAGTTCCCTGAAAGGAAGTCCCTAATTTGCTGCTTTTGAACCTGTAACCTAAAACCCAATCCATCTTCTGCCATATTTGAAATAAAGCCAGAAACTAAATTCTTAGCAGGGCAAAGGAGGAGGAGTGTTTTGAGAAGATGTAGCTAAGAGAGAAGAGTCAACACTGAATAAAGATAAGTCTCTGAGAATCTCTTGGGATAAAGAGTTCCCAAAACCTTATTTCTTCTCTCCTTCCTCCTAGTTAGCTTTAAATGTAGTTTCTGGAAGGCAAGATTTAGTGCACTACCCCATTGCATTTCCACCTTCTGAAATTCAGGAGCTGGGTATACCTGGGTCCTCAGCTTCTCTGGAAAAGCTCCAGCAGCAGCTAGAGCAGGAGACCCATGGCATATCAGAAGTTTCCATTTCTTGGGTTTGTGGTTATCTCTTGAAACATTTTTTTCTAGCAAGTCCTTAACTTTTTTGCTTTGCTAGAAGTTTTCACTTAAAAATTATTTCACAACTATGAAAATACTCAAAATCACTAGTTCATTCACTTTCGCTGGTGTAATAAATTGAAGCAATTTTACAGAATTTTTTTGGTTTTTTGCGACCCAAGATACATCTGGGAAACCCAGGAGTCAGTGATTTGATCAGATTAGGGACTGATATCATCGAATGTCAGGGGAAAAAGAGGCATCTTTGCTGACAGACATCATTCAGATCCTTCTGGCAAGAGACAGGGCATGGAGTGGCAATAAACAATGTTATATCTCTATAGGAGGAAAGAGAAGTTTTACCCACTTAATTCCACCTATTTTCTCCCTCCTCTTTAATGCAGCAGCCCTTAAAGAATGAAACCAAGTGGACCAGATTTTGATTCGTGCCTGCAGGTCAGGATCTTAGGGATTCCAGCTGATCTTTTCTCTACAGACAATGAAGTGAACATCGTTGATCCTTTGTGATGGCAGCTGGAGCATGAACAGGCAGGCACTATGATACTGGGAACACACAGATTTGCACTTACACAGAAGCAGAACACAAAACATGAGTGAACTTCCCGTTCACTTTTAATCAATTTTGGATTAAAAAAAAACATAAAGAAAAAAGAGCATTGCAACCCTTTAGGATGATTAACTTCACAGTTCTAAAGACCAGCATTTATTGGCCACCACAGTCAACAGCATTCCGGTATAAAGAAATCATAAGTATAGGAGAACATTATTCTATTCTTTTACATTAAAATAATTATGTTTCAAGGATACAGCTGCTGGCTTTCAGGCTATCTGTGACAGTGTAAATCAAAAATACCATCAAGTGTAAAAACCTGCTATAAAGGGCTCTCCTACTGTCAAAAAAAAGTTGTCAATATTTTCCTTTTCCTTTCAACTTCAGATTAGTATCGAGTACTAATATGTCCTCTTTTGTGGTAGGTCTTGCAGAGAAACACACTTAGAAAACCATGAAAGTGTTATATCTATTTAGTTTTGTTTCTCTTAAAGGATTTTTTATTTTAACTTTTCATCTGAGGCCTACCTCAGGCACAAATTAGGGCTCTCAAACCAGCTCAAAATATGTATTTATTTCTGTCTTATTCTCTATTAAACTGCATCAAATCATGGCATGCACAAACCTTTTGCTTAGAAAAAAGCAGTCCCAAGGATGCAACTTAAAACACTCTAGATGCCATTTAAACATTCACCGCATGAAAAATACGATGAGCTTGATCAATCTTGGTACAAAGAATAGGAAAAAAACAAAACAAGAGAGATGCAATACTTGCATATAAGGCAAATGATGGATGATTTATTCATGACCCAAACTCATAATAAAAAAAATATTCCTAAAATTCCTATACAGCTTTTCCAAATAAACACAGTGACCAGTGCTGTAACCAGTGCTGTCAGCAAGCATTTATAATTCCTATTTGAAAGTCTGGAAGCCAAACTTTCTGGTAGTTTCTGTCAACAAATCAGCTATAGCCTATGCAGAGATCTGAACAGAGCTCTGAAGAAACAGTGGCATCTGGTAATCCTGTGCACTTGCCATAACCCTTTCCTGCAAAAAAGTATTTTCCTTCATTCTGATGTTTTTCATTAGATCCATGACATTTCAGATAGATGCTTCACCAGGGAGGAACATAACATCTCTCATGATTATGCAGCAGTTGTCATACTGTCACTTTGGACAGGGTGTGCTGATGGACTTCTTGGCTTTACAAGGTGGAATTCAGAGAGGGGTAAAGAAGAAGCTGAAATGTTGAACATTACTGAGAAAAACACATTGAGCATTCCTATGTGTCTTCCTAGAAATGTTCACTTCTGCTTCAAACTTTTCTGAAATTATTTCTCCTTCTGGGACATGCAGAAGCATCAGCTGCTGCCAATATTTTCAAAATGCAAGTGAAACAAGACATAAGTATTTCCAGAATTCACATACAGCTAGATAATAAAATCTAGAAATTAGATATTTTAAAGTAAAATTACGGGTGAAAAAGTGAAATAGCTGTTGATTTTTTGTTAGGAACATCTATTTTCCTTTTACCAAAGGAAGAAAAAACAGAGGGAATCGAAGCATTTGAAAAATTTTTGCCTTGTCTTAGACTGACAGGGCTTCTATTTCCATCCTGTAGAAGATTAAAGCACATGCATAGAGAGAATATGCAGACCCCAGCAGAAAGAAGAGAACCCCAGAGGTTATGTGTTTGGACCACACATATTTAGTGTGCAAATAAAAAGATTCTTTCTTTCAAGTAGTACAGAAACTTGACTGAAAATGTTCATCTGGTTTCTCTCCATTTGTTGCAACTCTATCACCAGACCTGGCGATTTAGTAAATTTTCAGCCACGTTTGTGAAGGGACTGAAAGGGTCTTCTATTCTCATGGGCTTGAGAGGCATATCTATCATACCTCTCATGTATCTCTTTGCACTGCCAGACACATAAGACAGACTCATTTGGCTGTAAAGGTCCAGGATGAGTTGTGAACAGGTAGGGATAAAATTACATGGAATACTGTATCATAAACAGACACAATTAGTACGGAACTCTACAAGGCCTGTTTTTATAGAAACACTCCTTTTATCTTTGTAGAACTGTGATTTAAAGAGAAATCTTCATATGCTGTGAATGGCAGATAAAGGCTCTTTCAGAGTCACCAGATAATAGAGATAAAAATACTGCTCTTTCACACAGTACTTTCTCTCTTGTCAAAGTAGGACTCGTAAATCACACGAAACTTAGCAAGCTGAGACACTTAGAAAACAGTACTGTTTGTGAAATTCAAAATAACTCCTAGCTTAATATTGACAGTATTTTACAATCATAGAATCCAATAATTAAAGTATCACCCAATCTAGCTACAGCTATAAAGCATGAACTTTTTTTGCTGCTAATAGGCTGTGCAACAGGATCATTCTGAAAGGATTTCAGGCCTGTCCAAGTTTCACTATAACTTTTAAATCCCTTTTACATTGTTTTTGTTACAGTTACTGCTTATCTGTTTGTTTCCCTATTAATTCCATAAATTTCCTAAGCATTTGCTATCAATGCAGATTTCCATGAACAAAATGTTCTATGCATCAATTCATGCTGTCAGTTTTAAATCTGAAGAACCTTAGAGAATTTTGGTGTACTCAGTATGAATGTATGTTCATTTTCAAGAAGTTCACATATCCACATATTTGTATGAGTATTACATATTGCTTATAATCAAAGATCACATATTATGCTTCAGCTTTGATATAAATGTTTCTTTGATAGAAAGTCAATTATATAAAAGAAATAAATTTTGAGTTAAATTAAAAGAAAAGGGTGAAAAGCTAGTAACCATTAAGGCAAATGGGTTCTGGCTGCAAATTAACATACTGAAGTAACAAGCTATGTGATCCACTCCAAGAAAAAGAAACGAGCATGATAATGCACTCCAAACACTGGCATAGGAACAGCATTAATGTTAGACTCACTTTTTTGTTGATGTAATATGGGTCCATGTCTTCCAAGGGCTCAGACACCATTCCTGGAGGTATGTCACCATATATGAAGGGGAGTGTTTTTCCTGCCTCCAAATCACTGTTTGGTTTTGGCCCATTTTCATCATCGTCTTTACGATCTTGTTTAGGATTCTTGGCTTTTTCTGCAGCAATGCGCTGTTCAATAGCTGCAAGAGACTCTCTAGTGAAGTATTGGAAGCTGTCTGGTCCTGGTGGTACAAGCACTGACTGCTCCATCTTTTCATCCTGCACATTTTAATTACCATTTATTCTTCTGCATAGGAAAATACTAAAAGAAAGCAGAAAATAAAATTCAAATAAACATGTTGAAATCATCAAGCAAGAAAGATGTAACAGTTATTTTCAACTGTTTTTGCTATGTTGAATTGTTAAAATGCACAATCTGAAAATTATGAAGACAAAGTAAGCAGTTTAGTCAGTGGTTTGGCATTTGTAAGAAGCACTTGTATTGTTCTTACACTAATTATTGAAATTGTAAAAATTTTTTAGCTTCAGGACTATGATAGTCTTTTACTCCAAATAAGGAAAAGTATTATAGTTAAGAATAATCAAATACATTCTTTCCTCATAACTCTAGTTATATTATGATCACACTCTTCTAGAATCAATCAGGATTACATTGGTAACTATAAATAGAACAGTTCAACAGAGCTAGCACAGAAAATTTCACTGAGATCAGCAAAAGTATCAGAAAACAAGCATTGTAAAATCAGATTTTCCATTTTAAAAAATCAAGTCTGTATATTATAAAGCATTAAAGTAATGATTCCATGTAAATTTTTGTATGGGAAATTATTTTAGATAAGAAGAGCAATTGCCTAGTATTATTTCAGTTTAGCTGTTGCTGTGTGTCTGGTTCTTTACAAAATAGCTGTAACTGGAAAATTTTGGAAGTATTCTATTATACATATTTATTTATATATTGCAATTGCAAAAATAAACTAGTTGGGAAGAAAAAAAAAGAAGAAAAAATAAGTCCTGTTAAGACAACAGATTTGGCATATTCCATGCTGCTGAATAAATATTTGATGACACCAGACAGTCAGATTAAATGCATATTTGGGCTCACAATGGTGCATATATCCCGCATGCCTGAATGTAAAGAGATAAATGCAGTCTCCACCCATTGCAGAGATCCTTATGAAATGATCAGTCAGCCTTTCAACAGACTCAAGAGTCAAGGCAGGTCAGTAGTCACTGGAATAAACTAGAGATAGAGAATGAAAGAGAAGTGGGAATACAAGAGATGATTGGGGAAAACACATGAAAACAAATTAAAAAGTGACAAACAACCCCAGGAATTGTAGAAAGATGCTGGAAATTAGGAAGGAAATAGAGTAAAAAAAGTGGCTCAAGAGGAGATTGTAAATGACTGAAGAATTAAGGGAGAAAATGAAGAACATAAAAAAGATCAAAAATAGGAACTCTGGAGAATTAGCAACATAAAAATGGCATGAGAACAAAGGAAAATAAAATATAGGTGGAAGAACAGATTACTGGGAAAGGAGCAGAAAGGTAAGCAAATACAGATAAAGTTAACTTCCTACAGACTAAAAGTCAATATGGAGAATAAGAAATTAGATGACAAAGGGAGAAGAAAAAATAAAGCTGGGAAATAAAGAAGAAGGTCACTAAATTATATTAAGTAATAAACCCTAAATTCTCTTGATCAGTAGTGCAAAGGTGAGCACAACATCTTAATCACATATGCATTGCAAGTACTAGAATATAGTATATAAAACAAGAAAGAGGGGTGAAAGTGCTTATGGTATCCACAAACTCAAATGTCTTGATTCCTAAAAAAATTTAAACCTCCCCATATTTCACACAGGTGTATAAGATCATCACCCACAACTGGAGAAGTGACTTTCAAACAATCAAGTTGCAAGTTTCTCACTGTAAAAAAATTAAAGTGAGCTGATCTCACACCAAATACAAAGTATTCACCCATGTAGACACTCATGCCAAAACCAGTTCTGTACAGCTTCCCTTCTTTCCAAGGGAAAAAGAATAATACTGTTCTGTCTCCATTGGTGGGAGAGGGGAGGATATATGAAAATGTACCTCAGCCAAAGAGGATTTTAAATCTTGCCTTTCTCGCATAGAGAATATCCTCCAGTCCTCATGTTTACTTCTGTGAATTGCCACTTCAGTCACTTAACTATTGAAGTTATAAACTCACTATTTGTACACTCTACTGTTTCTTAATGTTCAACCACACCTTGTGAGTACTGGGAAAGAAGGAGAAAACACTATCAGCCACACCACTGAATTTTCTGATCCCCATGAGTGCCACCATAATTTGGAAGACAGACCTTGTACTAAACTATTATCCAAATGTTAAGGGGGACACAACTGTAGGGGGATACCACTTGCTCCTTGGGCTTGGCTTCAGGGAGATACAGAGACTCAAAAGAGACAATCAAGCCTTCTCTACTGCTCAACTTATTTGGCTAAAGAAGAGACCTCTCCTCCCTCCTCTCCATTTCCCATGGGCATCAACAAATGAGTCTACATAGACATGTCTGCCTTTCCCTCTCCTCCTCCTCCTCGCGAGACCCAGGAGGGTTCTTTTCCCTGTGCCACTTTTCCTTTGAAACATTCATTGTCCAAAGCCACCACTGCAAACAGCTCTTGGCGTCCCTGCCACAGTAGCCAGCAAGGGCAGCCCAAGCCAGAGGAGTCCTGGCGCAGTGGGAGGGAGGTGCTGGGCAGCAGCAAGGCTGATCTCATGTGCTGGAGGGAAATGGACAGCCAGAGAGCAGCCAGCAAAGGGGACATCTGAAACCATAGGGTGCTGTGTCAGGATCACCTGGCATGCAGGACAAGGATAACCTCAGGATTTGCCTGCAGGTGCACAGAAACAAAATGTTTCACAGCCATTAGTTACATTGCAAAAACATTTGATTCAGCTACTGTGTTTATATACCAAGTCTAAAGCCAGCAGATGCTGTGGGCTTTTCTAATAATATGTGTATTTCTTTATATAGAAAGGAACTCCACGTTATTTTTCTATAATCAATCCTAGAATCTTCTCTGGGCTGCCAAATGTACATGGAGCTAGCTAGCTACACCCTTAGATGTAACTAAATCTAAGTAGGCTGTACTTAATAAAATCTTTCAGAAGGCTTTATGAAGATTACCTACTTTTTATCCTCTGCTTAACAGATTAGAGGATGATATTCCAGATACATTTTCCCCTTCTTACATTTCAATGATTATAAGTCTTCAGAATTGCAAATAGAAATCTTCTATAAATTTAAAAGTCAATACTAAATAATACAGAATTTACTACAGCCGTAATCCCAATTCACTGTCATCTCTCATATGGCAGTACTTAACTAATAGGTTTGTGTTTCCTTTATTATAGTCAATGGATTTATTCTCACTTATTGTGATGAGGATGGATAAAAATTGATACCAGACCAATTAATCAACTGATATCCTTCTGATTTCCAAGTGATTTATTAAATATTAATTGAATAACTACAGATTGTTTACATGATCCAAATTGACTTCATTTTCTTTTTTTTTTCTTTAGCATAGCACTAGTAATTCAACATAGGAAAGAATATAAGAATACTCAAAGTATTAATTTCTTACTAAGTTCTTTCCTACTCTCCTATAGGGAATGAGTTTTTTCCTTCTACATTTCCATGTCTGAGTGACCTTATGAGCAGTGCAAAACATTTCAAATTTTGGAAAATAAGGTACTCAGAACATTTGAGAATAGATTCATTGTTTCTTCTGATATTTCCCAGGCAAAATATATTCACATATATTTTGCAGTATACATTGTTGTAAGCCAGATAACTGCAGAGCACACTCCGCATGCAGGGATCAGACCATCTGCAGAGCACAAGCAGAATAAGTCAGAAGTTGTTCAGCTGCATGTGTGTAACTGCACAAAGCACAGCTGATGTGCCCACGTGGATCAAGTCTGAGGCAGCCAGAAGTGCACTGGCTGAGCTATGCACACACAGACCTACAAACACTGCCCTCCTGGATGTGAGCTACAGTACACATCATGTAACTTTAGATCTATGCATTCTTTGAGAGTAATTAAACTATCAAATACCTATAGAGCATCTGTGTATTTTTGTAGTCTTCAAATTTCATCTAAATAATTTTTCTAGGCAAAGTAAAGGGACATATTGGAAATGGATGAAGAGATGGTGCCTTGTCAAACAATGATTTCAAATCAGTTACACACTGCTCCTTGAAAAAGTCATTTAGACAATACATAACTCTCTGAAATAGAGACAAGCTTGAACAAGATAATTTCCTAATCTGATAACATCCAGTACTGTCAGCTTGCATATCCTTCATACCTTCATAACAAGAGTTTCTGGAGAGTTTGGTAAGGAAGATCTTAGTGTACGTGTAGAACTACAGTGCTGCACATACTTAAACTTCAACAAATGAATTTCTTCATATTATCCATACACTTAAATCTGAAACTGAAATATGCTTTGATGTTTACCTTCTGATATAATAGCCAGGAATTAAAATTCAACTGCTGCAAAATAAAGACAAATTAATGAATCTACATGTAAACTCACAGAGCCCAGATCTTTCTTATAATAATTTGCATCATTTATTGGCACAATTTCTCATTAATTTTGATTTATCAGTGAGTCATTATGAGTCTTGTCTTCAGCATACTGAATAAATATAATTTACCTTCCTCAAAGTGTGGATCCGTGGGAGGAGACGAAGGAAGTTGTGGGAAGCCACTACAGTTTTGTATGCTGGGCCTCAGAACCAAGCCTGTGTCTGTCCTGTCTGTCTCAATTATAATGTTACTGCAGGTAGCAACGGTAGGTAGGATATCCAAAGCAACACACTTGGAAGAAGGGCAGGAATCAGATGGAATATTGGAACTATACAACTTTTTATGACTCCCTGTAGCTCACATATAAAATTAAATTTAATTCTCATGGACAGTTTTATAAGGGAAACATGCATATTACAGACTGATAATAGGATTCTCCCATATCTATTTTTACTATCTTCTTGATGTTCTCTCTCAGCATGGATAATGCAGATCTGGCACAAGGGCTTTCTTGCATTACATTACTTAGACTTGGATAACTGCATTTATTTAATGCATATTAATTTTAAATAAAGGGTAGGTACAGTAATACTGCAGACGTCAGAAGAGGGTACAGAGATATGCACTGAGCTATAAATAAATTATCTGAAATATTGGAAGCAATCAAACAGTACATACCAGTTTAAGTGAAAGTTTATGCTTCGCAGCTAGATATTTCCATTACTAAACCTGACACACAGAAAGGGCTGCTGAAGGGGGGTGATGAGGAGAGAGGATGACTATTTAACTTACCAAAGAGTTGCAAACAGCCGTGGGTAGCTGTGTGATTCAGGAAGGAAGTTTAGAGCTCTCTGGGCGGCCCAACAGCCAGAAAGCAGAGCAGATAGGGATAGGAAATGCAGCTCGTGTCTCTGATATCCACACTGTTGTACAATTGCTTAGCTTACATTGCATAAATATTTATGTTAAATTCCCTCATCAGCTCCAGGAAGTTCAAAGCCACATTTTCCATCAGTCAGCAAAACTCTTACATGACCCCAGCCAAGAGACCACCTGATTGCTCTTTGCAGTGCTCCACCATCACTGTGCAGGAATTAAATCAAGATTAATGGGATAGAAAGAAAGCATGTAAGAAAACATGAACTTGGGAAGGCAATCATGGCTTCTGATCCTAGACCTATTTCTCTTTTATACCTAGTAAATTAACTTGAGAAAATTCAGTTGAAAATCACCAGAGGTATATTAGCTGAGAAGAAAAAAATGTAGTACTAACTATGGGCAAAAAGGGTTTAGTTCTAGTGTTCACTCACAACTAATTTCTTTAACTCAGGAAGAAAATACAAGCATAAGTTTTGAAAAAGAAAATAAGTAAAATAAGGCTGCCTTCCCCAACAAGATTACTAGCCAGAAAAGCCCCCATGCTGGTAAAATCAGGATGCTACCTATGAGCTGTTTGTTGCAACCTTTTTTCCCACTAACACCTAGATTTTCAGTCTTGTCCTTGTGTCTTGTTCAGAGGAAGTTAGAAAATTATATGATGTAGACACAGTATATTATCCATCTCTATTTGTTACATATATATATGCATTGTTGAAATTGCTAATCTCAGTATATTTTTAAATTCAACTAATGCATCTCTAAGTCAAAATATACGTACTAGGTTTTGCTTTAGATTAAAAAGAAATAGCTTGCTTTTGCTTACTGCTTTGCTAGTCTAATTCCAAGTCTAATTAACTACAAACAAGTCTTTTCTATTTTAGAAAACTGAAAAAACCAAATTAGTCATGCAGTTTCATAAAAATGAAAGAAAATATTTTAATGGGACAAGTCACAATGCAGCTGCATTAGTACTCCATCTGAGCAAATGCATTTAATAGCTTAGAACTCCTGGACTGCTACCAAGCTGAATGGCTTCTCTGCTTACGCTGTTCCTGCAGCATTCTTGTGCAGCAAGTGACTGCAGTACAGAGAAGCATCCTTTCTGCTTTCTTTCATTTGATCAGAGCACTGACCCCTTTTACTGGCAATCTACATTACTAACTGAAGTTTAATTTTCTTAAACATCTGTTTATATTTACCTTAGCAAGCATAATAGAACCTTTCTTCAGTTAGAAAAACAAACAAAGCCATGTAGGCTATGCAGTGTACATTACATAATGCTACTGATTCATTTAACATTAAAGTTAAATTGAATTTAACTAAGATTTAAGTTCTGGTCTTGGCATATTGCCACGTTTGGGAAAGAAATAAAAGTTGATGAAAAACAGATTGCTCCATACCCTGGAATGATGTAAAATTTGCAGAGCTAAAAAACACAAAGACATTGCCATACTCAAATTAGTGGGTTGCCTGACCCCATTGAGAGCATTCAGGTACTTACTATCTCCTATGGTCAGTAGAAAGGCCAGAAGCCCAAATGACATAATGAGCAAATAATTTACTTTCTAACAAATTTAGCAAGCACAGATTTCATTCCTGAGTTTTCCTGGGTCAAGGAAGCAAATGCAGGAACAACAGGAACATGTTTAACACACAAGAAAATAGGGGGAAAAAAAAATCAATCTTAATTAAGGAAACGAAAAGAGTTTCTGCTTTTCATGCACAACGATGGGGCCATTGTGCAGTAATAAACCCTCCAAATTGTAGAAACTGGTAGTTTTTATACTGCACAGAAGTCCAGACATCGTATGAAAGAAACTTTTGAAACTTTATCCCCTTGGTTTTACACACTGTGCACTGAAGGCATGCCCTGGGACAAGCCTGTGCATGGTGCAGAGAGGAGGCAGCAGCAGCCCCAGCAGCCTGTGATGGAGCTGGGTATCACCTGCTGAGCTACTGCAGTGCAGCACCCAAAGGGAGGGATCCACTCCCAGACTGTCTGTGAAAGAGGAGTGCTCAAGGAATGGGAGATGCTTCGACCACAAATGAACTCCAGTGCAGCCCAGGAAGCACGATTGCCACTGCATGACTTTGGCATGGTTCTATGGCCTCAATCCCCTCCTGCAGCCCTCAGCCCGTCTCAGGTTTTATAAGATGCAACAAATGCATGGGCTACATGTGAATTCAGTGTTTTCCTAATTTATTGGTATGCTATATGCTATGCCATGCAGCAGGTAACATAAGTCTGTAAACATATGACATTTCTGTTTATGTGGGCAGGGCATGGCACCTGGGTCACTGGCATCTTCTGACACTGCTAAGGCAGCTCCTCTGCAGTTCTCCCCTCATGTCCCTCTGCATTTTGTGATTCTGAACACACAAACTAATTTTACCAACAATATGAGGATTCTGGTGTTTCTTAATAAGCTTCTTTGAACATAATAATTACCTAATACTGTGTGAGAAATGTCTTATTACCAGATTGGCAATTTCACTTTACAGTAGCATAATGAGTATCTGTTCTTACAGATACAATTTTAGTTAACTTCAAAAACTATATATTTTCATATAGTTCTCAAAATAAAAATCAAATTTTAAAAAGTCACATCACTGCTGTAAAGAAATTTCTTCCAAAACACAGACCTGGCAAAAAACAAATAAATAACTTTCACCTATATCCTGATTAGGTTTGAACTGACTTTTAAGAAACTTTGAATTAACAATGATAGTTTTTTGTCTTTTAAGGTGCTGGTGATTTTCCAGTCATTTAATATTTTATGGCCTAAGAGTACAATAAATGCTCTGGATGTTAAGTTGATTTTTGATGGAAGCGTAAAGATATAATAAATAATCCAATCAAAACCCAAGGGCAATAAAATTATAGACTAAGAGGTCTCATGCTATTGGAACTTTGGAATTTTTAAAAATCCTATTATTGATCAAGAGAAACAAAGAATTATGCTTCTTTAAAATACATAAGATACATTATATGCAGGGACTTCAAATGTTTAGCAGACCAGAACACTTGAAAACGAATGAACTTGATGCTATAAAGTGTACTGAGAAAACAGACAAGATGTAAAACTAAAGTAATATCACAAGATACCAACTGTCATTCAAAAATCGAAAACCATTAATTATAAATATCGGAAATATTAATATATACTTATAAAGAGCATAAACGAGAACAAATTTTGAAGCAAAACATCCAGCCACTCAAATTCTGAGCCACTGTCTGTTAGTTTTCTCAAGATCAGATAATCTGCTAAAAGCAAGCAACATTTACTTTATCAAATACAGTATTAAGCTATGTGGTTAAACATGGAATTGTAGTGCACATTTAGTGACTATTTTACAAAGAAGCTATTCTCAAATATAGGTACAGAAATATAAAATGGAAAGAGGTTTGAGATCTGTAGTTTTTATAAATATCACTTGGTGCACATCAAATGTACACAAACTACATTAATGAAGCTAATGATGCAATAAAGTATTTAATAAAGTTTTCTATCTTGTATTCCACCTTGAATTCAAACTGATAGATTACAAGGTCTGTATAATGTGAATCTGTTCATGTGGCTCCATCTGTAAGATGAGAACTCTAATAGAAGAATCAACATGTTAAACTGAAGACCACAGCAAATAATGTCAGCAAATAGTGTCCCTTTCAGTCTCAACTTTTCTGGTTAAAAAATACCAGATTTCCCATTTTGTAGGATTTGTTATTGGTGATTAAATTACTTTCAGCTATTCTCACTCAAACCCACACTTTTATCTTTTCGTTAATTGAAAATACTCTTGCATTTGTGATTGAAACTGTTTATTGCTGTTCTAAATTGTTGTTTTTAATGTCATAATTAGAGATTAAAGTGTTTTGAAATTTTTTTTTGTAATTAATAATTTTTAGTTTATAGTAGTGAATTGTAATGCCTTCTGGTATTTTGGCATTGGATGTCCAGGGCAATATCTTAAATAGTTTAAAGATAGATTTGAAATTAGTAATAGTTGTCCCATAACTCTTTACTCCACTAATAGCAGAACAGTGTAAAGTTAGTTCTAGCCTTACTAGACGAAAGAAAACTTCAGCCACTCCCAGTCAGGTATGGATTTACAATACACCCAGCTGAGAAAAATGAAGAGAGGTATTCCTCAGCAGGTCACGTTTCTTGTCTGATCAATGTATCTGAAGATGGGGAACCATTTCCTACCACACTGAGAGCTGAACAGTGTTTCTGCAGGTATGTACATACTGTATTGTATGTACAGTCTAGAAGCATTTGTATAAATAAGCTTACAGTGAGAAACAAAGTAGGAAACTTCCTTTATTAAAAGCCATTTCTCAATGCACTTGAGCACAACAATGGAAGAGCACTACATAAAGATAAGAATATCCAGTTATGAAAAACTAGTCTTTAGTATGTCAACAGTGAGCACTGTCAGAGAAGAGATCAATGCAATTTGTAGGGTCATGGCTCTAAGGAATTGAAAGACATTTAAGTCTGAGGGAATGCACAGTTAAGAAGCTTAAAAATATTCGTGTTTCATTCATTGTGAGTCAAGGACAATTTGGGGACTTAATATCATAGGTGGAAATGACACCAAAGAGATTTTTAATTTGACTTTGAGGAAAAACCCTATGAAAAGTATAAATACAGAATAATTTTCAGTAATTAGCAATTTTGAGTAGGACTTGGTATGTTACACCCATTTATGTATTTTTCCATATTTATTACTCTTAAAATTCCTTGTTTTCTCTATATTTAAAATTTCATCAGGAGGTATGAAAATGTCATGATAATTTTTGTTCTCCCTTCCTCTCTTACTTTTCTTGCTCAGACTTTTGTTTTCCTCCATGAAATCTTTTTGTCTTTCTAGCAAACCTATGGGGGACGTGAGCTTAACATGGTCCTTGAGTGGATCCTAGAGAGTGAGATGCAAGCTCCCTCCCTCTATGCCTGTTTGAGCCTTCCCAGGCAGCCAGGCTTGCTGGAAGCTGAGTGCTTTGGGAATGTTTTGGGCTTGATGACATCGAGGCTGGGTCTGCAGGTAATGTGGCTGTGAAGTTAGGCTTGCTGTGGCTCAGTGATGAGAGATACCTTGAGTGAATTACATGTTGACCATAGAAGCTTGAAGCAAGCCAGCAAGTGGGAAGAGGTGCATGTATCTAAAATAGTCCAAATCCCATTAAGGCCAAGATAAAACTTGTTACCACTGTAAAAGACAGTTAAAGCCAGGTAAGAGTGCAAAGCAAAAGGCATTTTTTCAGTGGGAACACCATGATGTGATGCATAACAGGTGGCCAAAGCACAAGACTCTCATTATGTACCGTTAAAAGACCATCCCCTTAGTGACTGTGTCCCCTAAGCAGAAAGGACCTCAGTGAAAAAATGCAATATATTACATTATCAAGTCTTAAGATGTTTGTTTTGAAACATGAGCACATAAATTTTATCAGCAGCAATACGAAATGTTAGGATTCTGTTTTACTATCTATTTTTCTCAGGCTAAGTCTGTACTATATTCAACAGAGTGCAGCCAAAACTGTATCTGTCACAAGCTGCTCTTGAGGCAACAGGAACCTGCCTGTACTGCCTTTTACAGGCAGTTCTCCTGGACTTGGTAGGGAGTATGCTTTCAAATCTCCAAATCTGCAAAGTCCATCTTGAATTACTTTTGGTTTTGTGCCCTGAACAGCAGACAGCCATATTCACACTGCAGGTAAATGGGTTTACACACCTGTGAAGTTTACCTTTTCAGAATAGCATCAAAGCTGTCCAAACCACACGAACCCTGCTGAAAGCAGGAAGAATGGATGGCTGTAGCTATTTTAGTCTCCAAACTTCTTTCAGAATCATCCTATTTATCCTATACGTAGTCCAACTGACCGAAGTCTTAATTATTTCAGATTTCCTTCTGCTGCCATTGCTGGTGTAAATGTCTTAAATTTCTAGATGGAGTGATTCATCCCAGACTAGGAGTGCTTAACACAGCAGCTCAGGCACATAAAAGGCAACCAAGCCTAAGGGCTGCTGTGGTTAGTGGAGCCTGTGCTACTAGCAGTCATAATGAATCTGACTCTTATATGTGTCAAATGTCCTTGTCTAAGATTTGGAGCCAAATTATAAATCATACTGTACTCCTCCCACTGCCATACATATCTAAAGTCTGTTTTCCATCATTCTTACAAAGAAACAGGAAAGTTTCTTTGCCCTTTTCAAAAAACTGTCCTTATTCAGAATGATTTTCTAGCTAGTTGCTTGGGCTCCATCATCCTGCTGTATAAATTCTCAGAAAGTAAATGACTGATTACCTCTCAGAGACCCTTTGCAGCCTTTCTTCATTATCTCGAATTTAATTTTTTAGATTTTAACTCTGTTGTTCAAAATTTCAATTTCCATCAACATTGCAATTTTGAAGATTTCCAGTCACATTTAGGAGATACAAATACCTGCAAAGATCTCTCATTTTGCTTAGGCTCCTTTTAACCTCTTCTTTTACAAGACTCCTTTCAAAACTCTTCAGTGGTTAGGCTGCTTATCTCTCAAAAGTCTTCTTTTCCTCTGCGAAATCTGAGCATTTTTCCCTATACTTAGTTTATATCATGGTTGGAGCAGTAATTCCCTGTCTCTCTGTGTTTGAATAGCACATTCAGACTGGGGTCCTTTGTTCCATGTCTGAACTCCTGCCTACTAAAGATATCCAAAAGCACCCATACACAATTCCAAGGCAACCCGCAATGCTGGCCACAAATTAAATAGAATAATTTGCAGGTGAGAATCTGGACGTTAAGAAGTGTTAAAATTCAAGAGTGTGTGCTTCAGATAAGCAATATAAAGGAATGGACTTAGAATTGAGTCTGGTACAACCAGAGAACATGAGGTTTCTAATAACAAAGTTTCTGAAAGTTCCAGAAGTAAAATACACCCTACAACACTGCAATACAGTTTTTTAACAGGGATGACACACGAATGTCTCAGAAAACCTAAAATCTGTCTTGTTTTAATCCTCCAAAGTAGTTAAAAAGTACTGCTTCAGCAAAGCCACTTGAATTAAAAGCATTCCACAGAGAAGCACAGACCTGCAGACCTCTAAAGAGAAACAGCTTACTTGGTGGACTTCACGTCAGAATACTGCTAATCACAGTTGCACTGCCCTCAGCCATTATTTAGCCATCTTCACAATCTTTCCTCACATGAAAGAGAGAAAATGGCTCATATTTCCCATCTGAAACTTATCTGAACAGACAGCTAAAGGCATAAGCCATCCTTTTCCAAAGTGCTAAGTAATCAAGAATTCACACAAAAGTCAGTATAAAATTCTTGTCACTTTGTACAGAGGCATTGTACTTTTCACATCAGCACTAAAATACAGACTTAAATATATAAGCTTAGTCATAGCATATGAAATTTTAGCCTTATATCATAGTCAATCTTACTTTAATCACAGGAGGAAAAAAAGCCTATTCCCAAAACTGACCAGTTTCCTGCATTTCAGAATTCTACAAAGTATATAACTCCAAGAAATAAATGTCACTGCTGAGACCTGCAGAGAAATATCATGTGCAAGGCAGTCAAAGGAAAAAGGAGAGAAAATTTTGAATAAAACACTATTAGAGAGTTAAATAGAGCTTAATATCCTGAAGACACATTGTTTTGGAACAAAGAAATAGCTTTTAAAAACAAAATTTTGTTTACTACTCCCCTGCACTAAAAAAAATGGATTCATTTGCATTTCCTCAGCTTTTATTTTTTTCTCTTTCCCCAAAACTTATTGTCTAGGAATTAGGCATGCAGACATAAGAAAGGGGGTATTGTATCAGCTACTTTGCTTTCTCTTGCTAGCACGTCTCATAATTTATCATTCTCTCCTCTTGGGCAGTAAGCATTTTTGTTTCTCCCAGCAGAACCATTAAATATAATTTAGTGCTGGTTCAGTAGCAGTCTGAACTTAGACTTCACAGATGTACAGAAACCTGCTTGAGGGGAAAGCAGAGGGCAAGTCTGAGGTCAATGCCCACAAGTGACAGAGTCGCAGCCAGGCTGTGCAGCAGCTGGGCAGCACAGCACCCCCAGCAAAACCAGCAGCTGCACAGGCTGGGAGGGCAGCACGGCTCTCCCCAGGCTGCAGCACACAGCTCCCAGAAACTCTAGAATCCTTGGGACTGGCACTACGTATAATATCTATCAGTTGTTTAAAAACTCTCCCCAGAACGTGTGTGCCCCTCGAAGCAGCTGGGCACTGCAGTGATTGCCTTGGCAGATGTGGGCAGAGCTCAGGAGACAAAGGCTCTCTCCAGGCTGGACTGAACCGTGTGTGGGAAACACAGCGGTAGCACCACTGCCACTAGTGCTGTAAGAAAAGTTTCCAAAATTGTTTCAATATAGGAACCTTGAAATATTGTTTGAGTAAAAGTAATCTTCAACTGGATTTCTATTTAAATTTACTCATAGTAATTAAGACTCTTTTCCCTAGTTTCCTTGCACATCTATATCAGTAAAGCTGAAAACTTCTGTCTACTCTATGTCCCACTCATGAAATATGACAATTCAGAGCAGGTACACTACTCATACCTCATGATGCAACACCACACCCACATTAGCATTTCCAAACTTTCTAATTTGTATTTCTATTAAAAGAAATAGGTTTATAATGTTATATATTTAATATAGACTCCATGTATTTTATAGTTTATATTTATATTCTCATTTTTTGTCCTTGGTGCATAGCTGCTCCTTATTAGAAATGAACAGGCTGGTGACAACCTCCACCCAGCACTCTTAGGATATGGTTTTGCATTACAGGCTCATAGAGGCTGAGGAGGGAGGGCATCTCTGGAGATCAGCTATTGTGTTAGAATAAAGACATTTTGCAAAGTTTTCTCAGATTTTTAGCTCAGGTTGTGGAAATTCTGCTTCTATAAAATGTTCCAGGCAATTTTATATTTGCTATCAAAAAGCAGACAGCAATATTCTGAAATAATATCTGGCAATCTTTCTTAATCTGGGTATGCCTAGAAAACATAATTTAACATAACTCCACAGTTCCAGAAACGGTGCTATAGAGTATACTATTTTTCAGCATATTTTAAGTATATTCCATACATGTATCTTTTCTCTGACCCTATATATATATATATCATACATTCTTTAAACAAAACTAATTTAATCTACTTTTTAAATAGTAATGAATTTTAATGATTCACGTACACTGGTTTCCATGCAAATAGTCAGAAATTTTTTTTTAATTTTTGTTTCAATCAAGTCCAGTTTGGCATCTCATTTTGCAGGATGCTTTCTAAATTGGTTTTCCTGTAAGTATTTATTATCAATCTTCTACACTATAATTAAGATTTTTTAATTAGTATTAATCTCTCTGAAGGTGTGTCTGTTCCTCCATAGCACAGAGTTTAATAGAAGAAAAAGAAAATAAAAGAGAAAATAAATTGAACTGAAGGCAATAATACTCAGATGCAAGGTTTCTAGATTGCACTTGGATCACATAGTTCCTGTTTAAGAAAAAAAAAAATTTGTTGTATAATTTCTTTTTCAATTAAGCATTGTCAATGTACCCAGTATGGAGTTCTGACAGTTCTCTGTCTCTATCCATCACTACACATTTCAAGTGATATGCATATATGGCATTATTTAGGTTTCATTTTAGAAAATAAATGTATCAGACTGGATTTCTCAGCTGTGAAAAATACTGAATATGAACATTAAAAATAGAACTTTGAAATGGCTCCGGTACACTCACTTTATTTAATCGGATTCTGAAGTGTCCTAGTTATTCCTATAAAGAAAAACTATAAATTTAAAAATCTTTTTAATTAAATGTGTACAATTCTCCAGACAGTATGGAAATTTGATCAGATTTGCAAATATCTTTTTCCTACCCCTTGTATTCACACACTTGCTATGGTTCATAGTAAAGACTATACAATCTAGAAGACATACTAAGAAATGAAGTAACTTTTTAGGACCCATTTTCTGCTTTTTCTTGATATATTTGAAGCATTGTAGAGTGCATATACCTTCGGATAAATATTTTCAGGGGATGTTGTACATGCTTTTAGGCAATCCTAGTGAAAATAGCTTTTAGTGGATCCTATATAATTTATTGCACATTGTCTGTTATATCTCAGATATCTCCTTTTTGTAGACTCACAGAAAATCTGGGTTGGAAAAAGAGATCAGAGGCCACCTAGTTCATCTCACTGCCCAAGGCAAGATTGCTATACCTATTTCCCAACAGATGTTTCATCTAAGCTCTTCCTACAGACCTTCAGGACAATTTTCACAGATTCTTCTGCCATTCTATTGCAGCTCTGCACTATCTGTTCTCGTAAAATGTTTGTTCTCATATCTCATCCAGGTGAGCCCATTTCTTCAGTCTTCACTTCCTGTCCCACCCACTCTGGACACAGAGAACAAAAATAATCTTCAGCATTCAGCTTCTAATGATCCACCAGTCACTTCACTTCTGTTTCATGTGTGGACTTACTCCAGGGATCCTCCAAAACTGCTTAAAGAGCCCTGCTGAGACATTCCCAAGAGGAGCACCTATCATCTGCATTCAGAAATACCTCCATCACACTTTCCTCTTAACACAATTTGACAATAATTTTAAACAAGGAAGTTAAACACTTCAAATTAAAAAAATGAATGCTCTCACTCTGAAGGAAACAACATTTGGTAACATTACTGTAGTTACTACTAAGACTTGTCCTCTTTGACCAATGCCATTAATAAATAGAGTTATTAAATAATTGAGTCACAAAAGCCTCTGCATTTACTCCTAAACTTTTATTTCTGACCTTGACAGGATTTAAGGTTTTGTTTGGTTTTGCTTTGCTTAACTGATGATTATCAGTTTTTTTGATTTCTGTTACGAAGTAATTTTAAAAAGCCAAATCTAGAAGCAAGAGACTCTACAGAGTCTCTTGAAGAAGTAAGAGAAAGATGCAGATTGGCCTGTATGTTTACAAGGTACTGATATAAATTGCAAAGATAGAGGGAATTAGAAGGGATAGAGCTTGGAAACTCAAACTGAGCTGGATGTTTCTGAGACAAAAAAAAAAAATATAAGGGTTTTGTCCTTTTCTCAGAGACTTGTGGAAAAAAACAGGAAATTAACAAAAGGGATGGAAACACTTTAAAACAGAGCACTGGAAGGATGGTTAGAGATCCACTAGATACTGCTGTGACAGAAAGCAATGGAAATGTAGGTTCTAAAAATGCAACACAATGAGAATTTCATAGCAGAAAGAAGAAGGAGAAAGAGAACTTCTGGGGCTGATAAATTACAACAATAAATAACAGGGTGGCTGAATGAGAATTGTGGATTTTCAAGAGATATTTAATATACCAGGCAAGGCTTATACCCAGAATTTTTTAACAAGTGTAAAATATAATAAAGTCTTTTTTGTCAGAGCTAAACAGAATTTCAGAGGAGCACAAAAGGGGACCTGAAGCCACCACACACTGGTAAAAATGGAAGAGACTGAAGTAATGATTCAATAATCAGTAAACAACAGTAATCTTAAAAACACTTAACACCCATGTATTTAGTAAACCCTCACAGCGATTCTTTCAACAAATATTACTAATACTGAATAAAACAAGATCAGCATATTTTACAGAATTTGGACTAACCCAATATGGAAAGAGCGATTATTTCTATGTCCAAATTTGCTATTTAATAATTTCTTCACTCATACCAAATTTTCAGTTGTTTCTATCCAACTTCTATGTGTTTTTACTGATATAAATCTATAAAGGATAAGCCTACAACTAGAAAAATGGAAGTAACATGCTTGAACTACTGAGCTTTGGGAAAAAACATCTAGAAAATTTGCATTATATTCCCCATCTCCCTACAATATTATGTTCAGTCAGAAATACTACCTATAGGGTTTTAATGGTTCAAATTTACTCAAAGGTTCTTTTCCCTCACGTTTTAGAATATTTCAGCTTTAGGATTTTTTCTCTCTTGTAGCAATGTGATCTCTTAAGTGGTCTAAAGTATTATGCTAAAAAAGCCTAATGGTATTCCTTCTCTAGTATGTCATACTGTTTCCCTGACTCTCAGGTTGTCTCAGTTTTGAGGTGTGAATAAATATTGTTCAATTTTTAATTTGGTTTTTCTTCTGCTGTAGAACATGCCTGCGGTTGTCATTTTGGCAACTTGAGTCTTGAGGAATCCCACTGCCTCCCACCTACATAAGCTGTTATCAATGGAGAAAAAGAAGGCAGAATATGTTTCTGTTATTGGAAAACAATCCACAAATCTCTTCACGATAATTAGCCTAAAAGACCCAATATGTTTTCCCACAGATGAGCTGTGACTGAAGTTCAGAAAATGAATAAAATGAAGGAAAAGACGTTAATCCGTAAGAGAGTCACAAAATGCACATAGAAAAACAAGATTCATCAGAATTTGCCAAGTACCCACTTCTCCTGATGATTTACAGATTATTTCTCATAACTAAGGGCAGGAGAACACTGACACTCAGTCAATCTCAGTTCTTCAATTTCAGGTAGCCAAAAATAATAGAGACGGATTTGTAAAATATCATTTAAGGGACAAAATTCAGTGCTAGGCTAGGTGGGTTTGCCCCTTAAATATGCTGTGCTCTGTCATGAATGTACAAAACTCTGGAATTAGAATTCACATCCTGGAAGGATGCAGTGCAATGTGGATAGCAGCAGCACTGCCATCCTTAGAAGTCAACAACAGCCAGTTGTCCTTTAAACTGGTTGGCATTGGGGAGAGCATTCAGTGCAAATTCATAAACATTGTGAAGGTTTTCTAGCTCAAGGCATCTTCCTTTTAAGAATAAAAGAATCTGTAATTGATTTTAGCTTCTCAGCTGTTGACAATAACTTCTGAAACTTCAAAGCAAGTTTAGGTTTTTATATCATAATTTCAACAAAGGTTTCAGTGATCAAAAATAAACTACCCTTGCCCCTATATAAAGTATTGTTTCAAACAGCTGATAGGATATATATTTTCTTGATATACATTTATCTATTTAATTTTTCTGTAAGTCATCATAGACTTTTAAAATTCTTTATTTTTGGTACCAGATGGTATGCAAATTATTGTTGTGTTCCTAGAATTTCACTAAAATTGTTCTAATTAGACTATGCCTTATGCAAGCTCTTAATTCCTCTAATTCCCTGTCCCACTCCCCTTGATATTTCCTTCAAAATAATGAAAACTTTCTAACAAACTGAGGACAACCAGTTTAAAGCTGCTTGTCTCTAACTTGCTTCCCTGTGTCTAAATACTTCAGCAAATATTCAAGATCACACAAAGCAGGCTCAACAGAATAAATTATCAGGGTGTCAGTCTTGACAGCAATCCTGTTATTGTTTTGCATTAGATATCAGAGATATTTTTAGCACAGCCTTTTTTCTTTTGTACTTGACATCAATACATTGGTCAGGCATGAGAAACACAATAAACAAGGTAGGTGCAGTTCAAAAATGCAACACTAATATCAGCCAATATAGCTCAGGAGTCTGACACCATAACCACAAAATAAGCAATTCTGGAAAAATACAGTTGAAGAGGTTTTCAATAGTGACAGAAAGCACCGATCCATTTTCAAATACTGCTGAGTGAGTAACAACAGCTTTCTCAAAGTGGGGCTGAACAAACAGCCCAATCCCAGGTAAATTAGTACAGTGGGATTCTTTTAAGCACATACCTCAGACAGGCAGCAGAGAAGAAATCCATGTGAGAAAAGACGCTGAAAGAGCTTGAAGTCCACCTGGCAAATTTCTTGTGCTGTTTGAAAAAGCAAGACGGTTCAGATTATGAACCGAGCCATATCTACAGCATTAGAACCAGTCCTGGTCAGTAAGGAAATCAAAGTAAGAGCTGTTAGCAGTGCACTTGATAAGAAAGACTAAGGGCAGAGGGAGAGAGGGAAAAGAGAGGGCTGCTTCTCCTCCTTTGGTAAAATGTTTGTGTGAAGCGTTCAGCCTTTAAGCAGAGCCTCTCTATGGGAAGGAAAACTCTACGATCCTGCAGTGCTTGCCTTAGACTTTAATATGTCTTCCATGAGAAGGAACAACACGACCTCTGTTATCTTCCAAAAAGTTCAGGGGAAAATATGTAATAATAATTTATACAAAATCACTCCCCAGCAAAAAAGCAAACACCCAAAAATATAAGGCCACTGAAATATATCTTGCAACAAAATGCTGAGATGCCAAAAAGAACTGACTGCAGCAAAACCCCCAAATTTCTTCTTAATTATATGCTTTACAATAACTATAAAGCAAGAATTAAAAAAAAAAAAAAAAAAAAAAGAAGGGGGACTGGGGTGGGGGATCCATGCTGGCTGCTCACATAAATGCACTAAGGTCTAGAATTTACCATCTTCCTGGCTTACCTGATAAAACAGGAATTTCAAATGCATTGTGAAAAAAACCCAAAATTTAAAAAAAAAAAGCACCTAGAGATAGTGATGAGGAAATGCTTGAAATGCTAATAAAGCTGTTTAGATTCTCAGTTCAGAAGATTAAAAATGTTTATAAATTGCTGCATTCTCATCGAGAAGGGAAAAAAAAAAAAAAGACCTCTGCAGTATCCTCTCTGCTTTGTTCTCAGCTTCCTGTTCAGAGGCTCACTCTATGGTACCTAATACAAATCAGCAAATAGCAGGGGAAAAAAAAAAAAAAAGGAAGGGGGAAGGGAGGAGGGTAAAGAGAGACAGAGAGGAGGGTAAAGATAGAAAAAAAGGGGAAAAAAATAAAAAGATACTAAGCCATCACCTTAAAGGACAGCCCCATCTATCGGCAAAAGCAAAGAACTGGGTGTAAAAGACGGCTTTTTTTGAGATTTCCTGACCTAAACAAGACTGAAAATCTGCAACCTCGTTTTCCTTCAGGGAGGAACAAAGGGCAGGCATAGTGCTGAGAAGTAGATTTCTTTATCCAGTGTTAAATGAGCTAAAGTTTTCAGTAATTTTAATTTGTTTTCAGTTAATTACTTGTCTCTAAACGTGTGAAGGAAATAGTTTGTGTTAGTGTCAGCCCTTACGAAAGCACCAGAAACTTTTCCAGGTCAGCCTCTGACATGTCACAGCTCAATGCTACCTGTCCTCTGTTTCGTTTTACACCTGCCCACCGAGGAGTGGTGGCAGATTCAGGCTCACCAGTCAGTCATGGGTTCAGTCACCAAATAAAAGGGTTCCTGTGCCAGAGTCCCGTGCTGTGTCCATCTATCACAGCCTGCATTGCTAATCTGCCTGGTACACGACTGCCACGTCAGCTCTATACATTCCCTGGATCCGATGGCAGCTGCGCAGCCAAATCTGGAACCTAGACAAAAAAAGGCTCCTTTTTAAAATTCAGACTGCTAAGTAACAGTAACGCTAACTGCTAGCACAATGAACCCCATCTGCATTGGATCAGCCTCAGCTGGAGCTAAATCAGACAGAATTCTGTACTTCTCATTTTGCTTTACTGACCAATAAAAATAAAAGCGAGGATGGCCATGAGCAAATACTTATGAAAGCCCCAGTGCGTGCCATGCTGGAGGGAGGTGGGTGCACAGTGGTAGGAAAGGAAAAGAGGAGGCAGTGACTGCTAAAGTGAGAGGTGCAGAGAAGGAGGGCTAAAAATAACATTGCATTTCTTCCATTGTTCAATACCATTTCTGCATGTAAAGATAGGAGAATATGAATCTAATTAATACCTGTATTCAATGAGGCATATCTATGATATAACAGACACTTAATATTAACCTCTGATTCAGTAGCCCCAAAGAGCTTTAATGAATTTTATGCCTTAGAGTCAATTCTAATATTCTGATTTTTTTTCTAATATTTTCACATAATGATGTTTTGATTGCTTAAAGTTTGCTTGAATCCAAGCTATGTGAATCAGAATTTCTCCACCTCCCAGTGGTGACCTGAGGAGCTTGTCCCTTCAAAAGATGCACTTGGAATTCTTTCAGTATAACAACTAATTTTCAAGCATTTATCAGTACAGTATGTTAGGAACAGTTGTTCTAATAATAAAATCTAATTGCAAAATTTTTAAATATGCTGTCTTCAAAGATTGCAGTGATTAAAAGGACACAGCAAGCAAGCTTGTGACATGAACCATTAAGTTAAAACACACCCTAATAGATTCAAATACTGATGCTAAAATGTTGACATAGAAATGGCAAGACCAAACCGGACACAACCATTCAACCTGTGCCCTTTGAATACATCTGAGCTCTGACTTAGAGAGACCTCACATGCTTTCATCTTTCACTGCTGTCATGATCACCAGTTTCTAATTTAGCTTTTCTGCTGGCACTACTGGTAGGTTGCTAAGTGGCTTAGGCAGGTCCCCTTTACCCCAAAGCAGTTTGAGTCTATGATCTTCAGGTACAAAGAGCTTTAAATCATTATCTTAATATTAGCAGTTGGTAGCACACAGTTTGACTGTTTGGTTCTTTCTTAGATACAATTCTAAAGGCATATTTGTGTGTTTTTCATAGATTTGCAAAGTTCTTTGGGATCATGTAGGGCATTTGCAGGTGACAAATGACTTTGTAGCACTATTAACACACCCGACTCAGGAGCCTAAAAATTTTAAATACTAAACAGATGTTCAGATACAATTGCTGATGCCAATGGATCATTCCCAGAAATCTTTCTATTCATGGAAGATGTTTCTGGAAATGATGAATTGTCTGGTGTTTATAACCACAGATTCATCACAAGGATAAAAGGTAAAATATTTGCTCCTCAGTTTGAAGTTTTAGTATGAGTCCCTCCAGTCTTTGCTACAAGCTGGACACATTTGACATGTTACAGGCATAGTTCCTTTCAAATGTTGCACTTTGAAATGAAATAAACAACACAAAATTAAACGCTAAACTAGGCATGAATGAACTAAGACATCCTTTAAGCATCACGAGAGGCTCAGCATAGGATGCTTAACATGACCACTGACTTTGAGAAATCTCCAAGTACCATAAACAGAATGCTGAAAGCTGTTTTTTCCAAGCAGATTTCTCATGGCTCCAATTTCACTGCTCACAGTATAAATAGGTGCTCAAATTCAGCTCCAGCAGCTTACATTGTCAGGAAAAGTGACAGAGTTTCTGATTATCTTAACAAGCTTCTCTTGGTGGCTTCTTGAACCAGACTGTCATCTGTTATGGGGTTTGAGAGAGATTTGATCAACACAAAAGCAACTTCTTTCCAACTGCTAAAGATCTCATGAATTCTTGTCTATTTACAGTGTTATATATTGCATCACAACTGAAAAAAACAAAAAAGGTATAGATTTCTCAACCACAGCTGCTCCAATTCTCAGATAGATGGAAAGTTAGTAAATAAAATATGGTTTCCCTTTCCTCTCCTCCCCAATACCTAATATTTGCCTTTTTTCCATCTGTAAACAAATAGTCAACTGCTAATAGCTAGTCAAATCATTTTAAAAACCAACCAAGTCAAAGATAATCATTGCATTCAGTTTGAAAATCTCTGAGTAGTTCTTCATGCAGGTGTGGTGACAAATCCCTCCCTGAGTGCCCAAGGAGAAAATGGGCATGGGCTGAAGCAGCCATCCACCAGGCGCCGAGGAAACCCTCCATGGCACGCTCAGCAGGGACACAGCTGCCAGGCACACTTCCAATGAGCCATGAGCTTGCAATCCTGCAGATTTCACATTCTGCAGGCCTGGTAACTTTGCCTTAATGGAGGGGGATCTGTGGTTCACTTGTCCTCATACAAATTTTGACCAGTCCTACCTCAGGAACACTGTGTAAATATTTAACATCATTGGTGAAGAACAGCCCAGTAAGTTTTTGGCTCAAAAGCCTTAGTGATCACCATGCATTAGGAGAGTCTGTTTTTCTTCAGTGCATGAAATGATTCATCTGGAAGTCCTTCTCTAGTGCTCCTCTGCAGCACAGTTCCCTTTCTGAAATGACCTTATAATGAACTGCAAATGAATTTAAAAGGGAATGTAGGTTTGTCTCTATCCTTCATCATTTTTTCTGCAACAAACAACTATGTTTCAGCATTTTTTTGCTGCAAACACAGTTGTGGGCATTCTAGAGAAATCTTCAAAATTAACTTTAGAAGTTCAGATGTTCAGCCATGGCAAGTAAACCACATAAGCAACAATGCAGAATGTTATGCTCAATTAATAAAGTATTAAGAGCAATATATATGTATCTTTTTAATAAAAGTTTATGTGGTACATTTTATTTACCAAAACATTTTTTAAAAAAGCTCCCTTGATTCTTCACAGTATCTCTTTCTAGTGTTCTAGCAATGAATTCTATGAATTACAGTGGGTGTGGAGAACAGCTAATGGAGTAATTCATCTAATAGGTAAGGGACTAGCCAACCAAGATCCTCCGTGGACACACTGGTGAACATCATGATCCAAGAGACATTTTCTCTTTCTAAACTTGTGAACTAATGTAAACTTGTGTACTGCAGTCACAGAAGTGCTATCCAAGCAGTTAAGGATGGGAAAACATCATGATGGAGACCCAGGACCTACCTGAAAAACAAGACAAACTGTAGCAACACAGAAAACTGCATCCAGCCAGTTTGAAGGAAGAGCAAGGAAAATTTCTGAATTAAAAGCATAGTAACTTTTTGTATAAGGAACAAAGCACATCTGCCAGCTTCTAATCAGAATAGGTAAAGCACGTTTCTACAGCAATAGATTTTTGTCACACTAGGAATACTTTTGTGTACTAGATGCAAATGAAAGTTAGCAGTTCTAGACAGTGAACGATCTGCATTTGTGAGCCCAAACTTACATGGAAAGCTTGTCATCTTATACTACTACAGTCATATTTAGTTGTTACATGACATAAACTAAAACACTAATATTTTTAGTCTTTCCTTTTGAATTTAGCACTAATTTAGCATATGTGTGTCATCACAACATGTATCTCAACTACTCAACTAAAATGGACAGATAAAACCTGAGATCTGAACAACTTATTTGACACACTTTGGTATTGTTTCTATACTCCTCAGTTTTAGTGTAATTTCCATAACTATGAAGAGAGCAAAGAAACTCCTTTGCAGTACAGAAAATCCTAGTGTTGTGAGAAAAAGTGGAGTTTGTCAGAAAATCCAGCTGCATACTATAGTTTGAGGAAATATAAAGAATATTGAAAGCAAGCTACTGATGTAGCCACGGATTGGACAATTACAGTAAACTGCAGAAAAATACCAGGAGGAGGTACTGAACACTAACAACCAATATCCCACAGTGTAATGGGTTCAAAACAGCTCAAGTTCAATTTCTCAGACCCAAACTGATATACCAGGATATGGGATATATGAATACACATAGGAAACACCATCTTCTAACACTTTGTATCCTACTTGCTCTGCTGAGAAGTACTGTGTGTCCTGCTATGAACCATGATGCAAAAAATAAAAATAAGACTTCCAGAAGATCACTATACATTTAAAGACAATAAAACTTTTTTTTCTTCTAATTGAATAGATATGTTATTAATACTCCTCGGGCCTGTAAGAAAATACCTCAAGCACCCACACTTGAAAAGGGATGGAACACAGTGTACTCATATATAATAGTGTAACTATTTTAGAACACTTCATGCAGCAAGAGACAAAGAATGTGAAGTACATCATTACAATAATTCATGGTACCTAGCAGTTTTGTTCTATGCTCCTGTACTATGCTATTAATTTAAGTTTGTTTGAAAGACAAACTTCTGCATTTTGAAGTCTGAAGTGGTGTCTATAAAATATTATACAATGTAATATGCTGCATTGCAACAGAGGTGTTATCAAGATACCAAAAAGGAGCTATACTTTCTTGAGTCTAACTTTCACAATGTAATTAACAAAGGCAGCAGCCTGGTATAGTTAATAAATCACAGCACAGATCTATACAACTGTCATTACAAAAAAAAAAAAAAAAATATAGTAACTGGTAAGACCATGATGAAAAGACAGTCAAATGCTTGGCAGTTCTTTTCCAGAAAAAGAGAGCTTTCAAAGACAATAAGAAAATGATAAAACAATTCACCTCAATTTGGAACAAGTGTTGAAATTAATTATTTCTAGAACAATGTGAGGAACAATTAGGTTTTTTAATGGGGAGAAAAAACACATTTAAAAGGCTTCTAGGCTTACATTCTTCCCACCAAAATTAGTTTTAATCTGATATTAATACAGAAACTTATATAAATATCCAATCTTATTTTGATTTAAGGGACCTTGGCATTTCCACTTAAAGTAAGCAGTAACCTATTAGACATGGAAATTTTGTAAATGCCATATTGTAAATTGCCAACAATTTTGCATTCTTAATTTACTATTTTGACACTCATTAATATAATTCAATATAAACACCACTATTTTAAATTTAATATTAAAAGAAATCTTGGCAGTAAGCTATTAAATGCAGTGCATTGATACAATTCTGACCAAAGTTCCTCTTAGTTTTGGTTTTGTTTTTTTTTAATTGTACATTCCTCAGTATTTTTAAATTCATTTATGTATCTTAAATTTGTATTAATTTTCACAGATTGCTGAGTACCACGAAGGAGACTCCCTGTACCACGGAACAAAAAAGTTGCTGTCCAAGGTACTGCACATAAAGACAAGTGTTCCAATTAATCTCTCAAATGCATTAAAAATGTTTCCAGATTTATTAGCTTTCCTCAGCAAGCAAGCTAGTCTTGTTGAAATTCCTTATATGATACTGCAGTATCGGTGTTATGCTGTTACTTTCCAGGGCCTCTTCTACTGCATTCCAGTATGATCAGACACTCCAGCACCTGACAATAGCCAGTATGTATAATTAGGGACAAACCTGTTCTATTCTTTGTTACAGACTGATTTTCAGCAGGGCTGAAATACAAAAAAAAAAAGTCTTTGAATACTACATGGTTCATGAATAAAAGCTACCTTCTAATATATATCTAGCTCCCACGTACTGTTCTGGCATTCTGCAGAGTAATCACTTAAATGTAATTTTATCTGCAGTATTCACCTTACATATCTCAGAAGCATAAAGATTCACACATTCATGCAGGACATAGCAAATAGCGTCCTGGGCTTAATTGCTGCTTCAAAAAATAACCACAGAGTATAAGAAAATTAAATACAATTTTTGTTTCTTTTGTTACGATTAATAGGAGAAGCGTATTTCTAATTTGCAAGGCTAAAAAAATGCAACAGCCAAGAACTGCAGTAAACCTCTCAGAGCTAATAGCAATATCCAATAATGCTTTCCCACACCATCTTCGAGTAAATGGATTTAATTCACTGCTTAATCAGTCAAATTAACACTAATCCCCATATGGTTAGAAAGGACGTTTCTTAACAAACCCGATTTATGATTTATTTATTTGCGAAGTGTCTTAAAGCTGAGATGCCTAGAAGAACTACTGTGTTAATTCACTCATGCTGACAGAGCTGGTTTCACCTAAGAAATGATCTCTGCAATTCACAGCATGGCTGACAGCTATCTGCATAGAAAAGCAGCACAGTAACCATTTAAATCATGCAAAAACACTCACCCAAGAAGATGTAGCAAAGATGAGGATCCAGCTTCCAGACCCCATGAAGCTGAGGGAGCAATCCAGCAGCTTGCTCGGGCCAGCAGTGTCTCTCCTACACTTGACCTAGACTGCCTTACATAATGAGGAAGCAGTGCTGTATCCTGTGTGGAGGAGCAAGCTGAATGTCATCACTGGCAGAAGTAGGGAGAACTGGGAGCAGGCAGGCTGGTAGTTAGCATGGAGATCACGAAGTCTGCTCTCCCTGACTGTTCTGGGAGAAAGCACAAGAAGAGCTCAGAAATGCTGGTGTCATTCCTGCCCTGGAACGAATGACCGGAAGCAGTGAGGGTGTTACAAATGCGAGGCAGCAGCAAGGCTGGAGCTGCAGCTGCACCTGCTCGCAGGCAGCACAGCTCCTGTGACAGCGCCTGCAGGACTGCCAGGACTGCAGCTGCCCGGACAGCAGGCACCGACACACACTGCCCTGCACAGCCCTGCCTGGACACTGCTTACTCGGGTGAGTAGCAGGAAAGCACTGGTAGAAGATAAAGTCTGGGATTAATCTCCAAAAGGAATTGCTATTCCCTCTAATAGATCTTACTGCATGCAGGTTAGTTTCTGGAAAGTAACCATTTTTTACCTGTTGTACATGGTGTTACAGGGGTTAAACTGCTTCTATTACAGAGGTTTGATTTTTCAAGAAAATGATGGGTAAGATACATTCTCTGCTGTGAAGATATTTACAGTCATTTCTGGTGTTTCTTTGCTTCTGTTTTGTTTGGTTTTTTTCTTGAGAGAAGCCTTGGTATATTTTGTAGTTTACTACTGTTTGGGTCATATCAGCACTTTTCTGCAGGGCACAAAAGGAGAAAAAAGTATTCAAGCTTGGCCAGCTATTAAAAACCTACACAACCTTGTTTAAAAAAAGCACTTTATATA
Source organism: Sturnus vulgaris (assembly GCF_052056855.1). Classification (NCBI taxonomy): domain Eukaryota; kingdom Metazoa; phylum Chordata; class Aves; order Passeriformes; family Sturnidae; genus Sturnus; species Sturnus vulgaris. The sequence goes on along the minus strand of NC_142249.1, from coordinate 22,942,859 downwards.
AATTAAAACTACTGCATATAATTTGTATTCCATCATTTATTTCATTTTAATGATTCAATAGTTACTAAAGAGCCTTAAATACATATAATGCATATACACATTATTCTTGAATAAATATTTTGATTGATAAAGTTTCTCTTTAGAAAAGAAGGCAAAGGTTTCACTAAGATGTTTTGTGGTTATATTTGAAACTGCTTGATTAGATGTGATCAAGAGTAAATGCAACTGGACATAAAATTCTGTGGCAACATTAGAAGTCAGGTAAAGAAAAGTTTTAAGTCTCAATGAGCAACACTGACAGAAGTCAGGTTAGGTGCAGACTTTATTAATATTAGTTATGTCCTTAGACTAAACATGATTGGAGCTCTGATCTCAAAAGGGAAAATCGAGGTGAAAGAGATAAAAATAATCCAAATTTTTGTCTTCCAAATCTATTTTCTTTATATTTCTCCTTTTGAGATAAACTTACAATGACTTTTCTATCAAATTTGATCAGGCAAAAAAAGTGCTTGGTTTTCACTGGTTTTTGAAATATATATTTTCATTGTCTCTTGTTGAATGCTTTCCTTTTTCCATTCATGAGAATTAAAAAAAAAAAAAAAGGTACAAGGAAAAAGAGAAAAAAATCAGAAGCATTTGAAATACAAGGCAGATCACTAATAAGCTAGTAAGACATACAGTTAGCATACTTGAGTTAAGAATGTGGAAAAAAACTAAAACCCAAGAAAAATACAATTTGAGAATGATTTTTAAAAAACAAATATTTCTGTATTTGAAATCAGTAACTGTTTCTCCAATCTTCAGAAAATAACATTACAAATACCTTGGAGCATTTACTTTTTCCATGTATTGGTTTAGACTACTAATGAGGAGTCCCTGTTAAAACTTTTCATAATTTGTATGTACCAACCTCTACTTTCGGTGTGTTTCAAGTGTTAAATAAGAGTGCTTGCTTTAGAAAAAATCTGTTTACATACTTGGCCTGGGTTAATAAAGAGTTGAAAATATCATGACCTGTATTAGGCTTTGGAAATACACAAGGACAGTTTACTTAAGGTGCAAAAACCAGCAATTCTGTTGGTCATGGCACTCCAAACAGCAAAGCAGACAAAGTGCTCACCTAAAGCAATTTCAAGTGTCTCCACATCCATGGCACTGAACAGGACAGTCTGACTAGAGATAACCAAATGCTGACTGCATCAGGTAGAAAAATAAAGAAAGTTCATCGATAAACTACAGGTTACCCAACCCAATACACAGAAATTGAGTACAAAAGGTGACATACCTAAATGAACAAAATGCAAATTTGGCTGGCAGCATTGCAAAGGCCATATACAGTTTGCTTGATGTTGCAGTTCAGGCAAACTTGTCTAAGTTGATAGAGCTGATTCCATCTTTGGGCTAAATGATGAACTGGATATTCCTTCAAAGTTTTCCACTCTCATTTTCTATGATATTTCCTATAACAGTGTACCCAACCAGAGGACAACCTCATTGCAGTCTGTTCTCAAGAGGATAGATTAAGCCAGTGTAATAGTTTGCAAACATACACCTGAAAGCCACAGCTTTTGTCTGGAGGATAAATACTTTTTACTTCTCTCAGGTAGCAGGCAAATTGCTCTTCCATTGAGCCACAGTACTTTTCAGTTTACAGTAACTCCTATAAGCATTTTTCCTTGGGTTTGATCTGCAAGCAAGTCAAGACCATCTAAACACAAATTGATACAGAAATTGCTGACATGTAGGACTTTCAGCAAAAGACTTTTTCTGACCCAGCTGCACTGGTAATGTGAGTAGTAATGTCTAATGCCTGAAGTGGTAAGAAAATAAATCAAGTTTATATAACACTCAACTAACAAAGTAATTATTCTGATACCTCAGCAAATAGAGGGTCAAAGTAAATAAAGTAAATGCAGTTTGAAAAAAAATCCTTTTAAAAATCTTTTGAAAAAGTCTTTTGGAAATGACTGCAGAAAAATCTGCTGTTTGGAAAAGAATGGACTAGATAACCCCTCATGAGGATGGAGATAAAAATATGTATGTTCGGGGGCTTAATGTGAGGAGGAAAAAAACAAGCTAAACTCTTGCCACACATGTTACAAAGTTAATGCTAGTCATTATCACAGAAGACTGTAAGCCTATGAAACAAATTCTGGAATTTTTCTTTTATGGAAAATACGGTAACAGAGGTTTGCAGTGCTTGCCACTAAATTTCCCTTACTTGCTGAGCTTATTTCCACAAGATCCTTTCTGTCCCATGCTGAAATGAAGGAAGCAGTATCTCATAGACCTTACTCCTGCCAACAACCTTGAGTAAACAGGGCTTTTTTTTTAGACACCTTTCTCTTAGATGCCTTGCACATAAATAAATGATTGCTTGAGGTTTGCTCATACTAATATAGATTCCATTTGGGATCTGCTGAAACACTAAAATGCTTTGGTATCAGTGACTGGAGAGACAACTTCAATATCTTGTGGTGCAGGTTTTTGGCGTTTTTTCTGTCCTTCTCTGACCTTTCTTTCTTTTCTCAAAATAATTTATCCCTTGTGTTCCTGAACAACCTGCACAAGTGAGTCATGCTGAAATGTGTAAACAATGGCTCAAAGTCTTCAAAAAATGAACTCCTGTACTTAGACTCGATAATACCTGGTCTTATAAATGGAGAAAGAGGGGGATTGCTTATAGGAGTCCTTTACCCAGGACTCTCTGAAGACTTTTGGCCATTTCTCTCCATTTGCTACTTCTGCAAACAAAACCTATAAATGTGTATCACATACCTCCCTTTTCAAACAGGCAGCTAAAGCTTTTGATTTCTTTCTTCAATATTACTGTCTAGCAGCTCAAGACCTCAATTTACTCTGCATATATTTTTTTATTATTTGACCTGGTCATATCACAATGAAGACCACTGGAGGACTAGTCAAAGAGGAATGTTTTTCTCCTTTAGTTGTCTAAACTTCCTGATATCTAACTAATGCCAATATTCAGAGAGGCAGAAGAATATTTCTAAATACCCTTTTGTCCTTAAGGTATCATATACCTTACCACTTGCAACTGAATTAAACAGCATTTTAAAAAGCAGTCATATTTTCAAACATCTTAGATGTTAAGATGTGTCAATGTTTTCAAGTCTCCTTTCCTTAGTATTTGACAATATTTAGTACCCCACAAATTTACAGGATGGTCCCTGATTTTCCTCCAAATGATTAAGTATTCCAGTCATGAAAGGTAAACACTGATGTCTTGAATTCTTCTATTCCTCAGATAGGTAACACTTATTTTGTAATTTTGTACTCACATGCTGTTTCTGATATTTAACAATATACATTATCCCAGAAAATAGCTGAAAAATTATAATCCAATTAAGCATAAAAACCTACAATTAAACTATGAACATTAAATAGGTCAAGGTCACAGTAATCTTAATATTCATGGACTGTTCTTTCATTTCTCTTTGACATCTCTTCCTCTACAATAAAACTAGCTATGATAGTATTTTAAATTCCTTTTCAAGATTCTTTGTAAGATACATAGGGTTGCCTATTATACCTCTGAGAGTGTCTATAAACTGATTTCCCAAGCGACTATTTTTGTACTTATCTCATAAAAATAAAAAAAATCTGCTGTTTTGCATATTAATACTAAAAGAGAATGGCAAAAGTAGGAGGAAAGAAAGAAGTTGAAAAATGAAAAAGCAGTTAATTAACCATTCAATAAATATGCCTATTTATTTTGAGCAAATGAATGATCTTTATCAACTGAAAATAATTACTACTGGCAGGCTTTTCTGTTGGATTTTCTTCTGTCACTGATTCCAGGATGTTGAATTTAGATTTTAATTATTTTTAGCATGTCCCTAAATTAGCTTTTATGAGCTTAAGAGCAAGAAAGGAACCACACTTAGTTTTGGAGATTAAGTTAAGTTGTCAGTCATCCATCAGAACATTTCTAGAAATTGTAGTTGTAGTACCTTGAATTCCAAGCCATTATTGATGCCTAAGAAGAGTATCAGGCAAAACAGATTTATAGTTCAGCATAATGAATGTACCATTAGCACTAAAAGCAATAAGGTGCCTTTTTTTTTCTTTTTTTTTTTTTTTTTTTTCCCCAAACCCCTCCTAAATAGCCCTCAGCACGCACCATTTGTGATATTGATTTAACACAGATGCAGAACTGGCTAACACAAAATCCTGAAGGACCTACTACAGCGAACACGTTCACAAGACTGGTTATCCCCTCTAGCAACACATGAAGATGCAATCAGTACTCACATTTAGCTAAAAGGCATAAATTCATCACTTCAATTTCATTCTGGATCCAAGTACCTTATTTTTGTCTTTCTTTAATTGACACGAGCCCAGACCAGTCAAACAAATTATATTACTTTCATTAAATTTTAATTTTTCAAGTCTTTGAAATGTCTATATTTTTGGGAAGAAAAGAAAAATAATTCAGATGTAGTTCTTTATAGAAAAGTGATACTTCTTGTATTTTGCTTTACCATAAATTTTAGAAACATGCTTAGTAACTGCAGGATAACCAAAGAGCGGCTGACCTGTTCAATGTTTTCAATACATCTCATTGGTTCCCACCAAAGAAGTTGTTCCAGCTCCTGCATTCTTGTTCCTCTTTATTTCCATCGTTTGGATGTTTCCAGGAGATTCTCTTTTGGTTTCTTGCTTTTCTTCCCAAGATGTTCCTAGTCACTTGGGCATAGTTTACCATGTAAGAGCTCACAATTACCTACATAAGAAGCCTGTGTCTCAGGTAACTTTTCAAGTCTCTAGTGTCTGTTGGTATTTTCCACAGAGAACTTACTGAGTAGTAATCAAAACTCTTCAGGTTATTTATTCCATATCCAAATTTTGAACTTGCACACTACAAGCTCTCACAGGCAAAAAACAGCCTTCAAACTATATAGAGTTAAATATGGATGCTCAGGCATCTAGGTCAGAGTGTGCTTCTGTCTTCATTCCTCCTTAGCCCACCCAAAGATAAAGCTTAGTAAGAATGAGACAAGTCTTTTAGGATAATATCTTTGTAGTAAACACATCAACCTTCATTCAGTGCTGAATGACACAGTGGACCAATACACTACATGTCCCAAATCTTTGTGCATTGAAGGCAGTCCCCTGTAGAGCAGCACTCAGGGGCTCTCAGTGATATTCTGCAAATCCCACGTTCTGAGGTTCCAGTCCTTTGCTGACTGATAACAAGTGTTCTATCATTTACATAGCAAGGTACATCCTTGCCAACACCTTAGGCTTGCATGCACATTTCACTTACACTTAAGTGATCCTTTGTCTAATGCTGAGCTTAGCAGCACTGCACAAAAGAGTTAAAAAAGATATGAATACTATCTCATCTAAAGAAAAGTCAGTAACTTCTAGAATGCCTTGTTTTAAAACATTTGTTTTATCTGTCAGAATAAGCATTATTTTGGCTACTATTAACTGATCTTTCATTTAAATAAACTCTGAAATAAAAACAATTAACACAATAATTGCATAATCAAGAACAGTACTTTGAAGTTTGCAGGACAAAGAGACATGAAAGTCTGTTGTATTTGTTTATCCTGCTCATCTTTTTGACATTAGCTGTCTCTTTTTCCTTCCCTTATGTGAGAAAGTAAAAGGAATGTCCTTGTAAGCCACCATGGTTTGATTTCAGGCAGAGTAAATCAAACAAACAAACAAAACCAGCCGTGAACAGACAAAAGCAATGCCTAAAATGCCTCATCATCAAATGATATTAGCTCTTTATGCTAATCTCTTTCAAACTGATTCCACACTGTAAAGTAATGATATCTCAAAGAAATCTACTGAAGAAGTTCTCCTTGTCTCAATCATTCCTAGTGGGTAAATCTCCAAGGTTCAGCTGTATATGCTCAAGTCACTAAGTCCTTAGAGGTCAATAAGGGAAAATACTTTTCTGTTCCTATTTTTAACAGGTAACCTCAGGTGAATTCAGCAAATTCTACTGTTTAAGGTACTTCAATGAAGTAAAATTCTTTCCTTCATCGCATTTTCTTTAACAGTTTTTAACTTTTTATTGGAAGCTGTGGCAGTATGACCTTGGGAAAGACAGGTTTCTACTCTTCCTTCTTCAGTTGCTTACAGTGCAGTATTGGGATGCCTGTCACAGTCCTGACAGAGACCATCTTCCTCCCAGAACAAGTATCTCAATTTATGTCAGCTTTGAATCATGGCCTTGCAAAATTTAGATTTTGGTCTCCTTGTGTCCAAAGGTGGATTTGCAAAGGAAATCAAGTGATGCAAATCTCTCTTTTCATTCACCTAAGAACAACTGGCTGAAGTTTTCTGAAAGCTCCAGGTCTAAACAGAGTCCTCTAGGAAGGAAATGGAGCTCTCTCTCACAGCACAAGTCAGAATCACTATGGAACTCGAACAGAATCAGAGAATAATTCAGGCTGGAAAAAACCTCTAACATCACATCCAACCATTAACCCAGCACCACTGTGTTCACCACTAAACCATGTCCCCAAGTGCCATTAGAATAGAAACTGAAACAGAAACGTTTATAGGACTCTGCCCATAAAAACGGCTCCCAAACCTTCCTGCAGGATTTCTGTTTTGATTCACCAGCTTCCTGGAAACATTGAATTTTCCACTGAACTTTAACAACCTCCTTCTTTAAGACTAAGAGAATAGGATGAGTGATTTTTTTATTTTTCACTTTTTTAACATAGCGCTTCTGAGAGAATGCTTGAGGTCCAGCAGGGCTGATTTTGGTTGTGAGGCTATATTGATATTTTATTTCTACAACCTGTGCCCCTCCCTTTGTTACTCTGAGTCTGCTGGAATAGCCATATCAGTCTAGAATTGGAGCAGTATGATAAAATCTGTCATTGCCAAGAGCTGCTCTTAAGTATTTTCAACTCAAATATAGAAAGGAATGCTAATCCATGATGTTTACTCAATTGCAGCCACATTAAGATATAGCAGTGATTTTAGGCAAAAAAACCTGGAAAATATAAGCAATATTCCTTCATAGAACTTCAGGCCTCATGGGCTAGAATGCTTAGTCTTAGCTTCATTCCACTGGATTTAGCTCAGTTACTTCTCTAATGAAGCCACAATTTATTTATTTTGACTGGAATCAGAAGGAAATTAAATAATGGGGTGACAAAGGTCATAGAATGAAGACAAAAATCACAGCAAGTGCCTCTATGATAAGTGATGTCTAGATGAAATGTATCCAGATGTCCTGTGCTGCAGAATAAAGGTTTTCAAGGGCTTTCCCCTTCCTTTCTTGCTGACTTGAATGATAGCTCTAAGCTCAACAACCACTTTAAAGCTGAGTTCATGAGAAAGATGCAGCTGGCTCATCCCCATTAGTCCTTCAGACTACAGGTATATTCTGAAAACTGTCTAATTCCCAGAGTTAATTTAAACTTCCTCAAAGCAATTCAGAGAAAAAAAAAATAAACAGAGTATAGACTACTTTATGCATCTTCGAGAAGTTGTTTCATGACCTCTAAAGGGCATAATTTGATTGTAATAATAATCTTAAAGCAGAACTGCTCCTATTAGTCATAGGAAAAACTTCTTTAAAGATGAAGGGAAAAGAGGAATTCCTAAGTTAACGAATTGTATGATGGAAGTGAAGAATTTATATTTGATTTGCTCTGAATCTGAATTAAAGTCCCAGACCAGTTCTATATCCACTGCCTTTTGTATCAGCTGTTCCAACATCTATTTAAAATAAACCACATTTTACAAGGTGAACTCATCTAGTATCAACTGCTGTTTCTTAGAAAAAATTATTCCATTGTCAGACAAGCTGGGAAGTTCCCAGTTAATACCTTCTCCACCCAACAGTAATACATGTGTCTTAATTTTCTTTTCATCAAGTTCAGAAGCTGAATAATTTAAGCTTGATTTAAATCTCATTGTCAGTCCTTCAAAACACTTTTTTGTATTCAATCATTTAACTAGACCTTCTTGAATAAAAGGCAGAATATTTTAAAGAAACTTCATCAGTGCCACATGTTCCAGCTCATACCATGCTCATGTCCCAGCTTCTACTTGCTGCTCTCCATTCCCATCACCACAGTAATACATTTGCCTTCTTGCCCAGGCCATACACTTGGAGGTGGTTTTGCCTTTAAATCTTTCATTCTCATTTCATTTGAGAATGAACTTTCTTATCCTACATTCTGAAGTCCCAATTCTTGTATCTTGCATTTGACTGCATTCAAATCAGGTGCTTTCAACTCCAATTTAAACCAGACTAGGCAGCTTGCCTTGAAATACCAGCTTTATAAACTTTATTCCTTCTTCCATGTCATCTGCAAACTTTAGTATCAAGAACATTACAGCATAGTGTGCATAACTGAAAAAAATATTAATTACACCAAATAAAGAACCAATTTATAGAGGGCCCTTCCCAGAAATAATACCACTCAGATACATCTCCTCATAAGTAATATTCTTAAATCTATTAGCTCAGCCTGTAGCCCACCTAATTTGATTACTTGCATCCAAAGTGTTTAAACTGTACGATATTTAGAACATTAAAAAAACCCACAAAACAATAAAACTATGCTTCAACGCTTGCCTTTTTAAATAAATTTAGGATCTTTTTGAAAAAGAGAGTCATTTGACAAGATTTATCTTTGTGCTCATTACCATAATTAGCACTTTAGCCTCTAATTTTTTGTTGTTCAAATCCAAAAATCTTCAGCATTTTACTTCGAACTGACATTCATGTAACTAATAAATAGTTTTTCAAAATGTCATTTCTAGTGTTTATAAATTTGGAGTTAGATTGGAAGTCCTCCAGTATTCCTGGCATCATATTTTCAGAAACTTGCTATTAGTTGTGCTAACAACAAGGGAATCTTACTGTTGTTCATTAAGTCTTCACTGATTCATCTAATTTATTTCAACTTCTCATATACAGTAATAAAACGGAGTCCATGCCTGGTATGTCAACCATTCAGAATATTAAACATAATGTATTGCTTCACTCCTTTTCTTCTCATCTATCCTAATGGTGTGCTGCCCATCTTTCTTCTGCTATTTCAGTAAGATGCAATCTACCCCAACAGTCATAAGCACTACTGCTAGTGCCAGGAATACTGAGTGTCTATTCATATATTTACCTGTGGACCACACTGAATCTTCTCACAAAATGCTTTGTGGCTCTCAAACCCTCTTTGACTATAATTTGAGCACTTGTCTCGATTGATAAACTTCTGGTGGTCACATCCTTGCCTGTGCTCACTGCATGCCATCCCATCAGGAATGATACAACTGGCTCCAGTGAAATGTGGTGGCTCCTTAAGATGGGAATGATAGGAAAGTATTTTCTGTAATTTTAACTGAGATTTGAAACAGGAAATAAGTACCAGCAGCAGGCCTGTGCAAGTCATCATGAGGCTAAGACATGACTCTTGATAATTCAGAGTTCAATGATTCTCTACTCTTCTGGTTATATTTGTGTTGCTATTTTGTTAATGCTTCAAATTTTAAAATTTTCATTAAAAATAATTTTTGTACAGAAGAGTTATTTTCCAATGTGAGGAAAAAAATTTCAAAGGTATTGTTTCAGATGTATTACAAGCACAAGGTAATTAAATGTTTTGGACATTATCAACATAAGCAATAGATGGTGAAACGTGGCAATGAAACTGAATTATAAATTAAATGGATTTTGGTGCATCCCAGCAGGTGCAAAAGAGCAGTAAGTTGTGTATTTTCAATTTTCCCCAAATCCAATACACAACCAGAGTGTGCCACAAAAATGCCCAAAGCCCCACTGAAGCTACTCAGAACAGTATAAAAGATGGTCTTACATAGATGGCATCAAATTACAAAGCACAGCTCCTCTAATGATTTAAAACAATTCAGTAATGTTTACCTTAATTCAAGTGCTGGTCTGGTGTGCTTTGCATGCCTCATGTTCAACATGGGCCTGTAGTCTTACAATCACCAGTTCCCTTGGCTAGGAATAGCCATTAGAATGTATTAAGCTTATGGAACATTTCCAATACTCCTTCAGTAGGCTCCTGAGAATAGCTTTCTCCTATTTCCCAATATCTTTGCAGTCTATCTGATATAAATATATAATTATTAGAGAAAGAGGATTCACAATCTGTGGATGAATGGCGAATAACAGACAACTTAATACAAGCTTTTGTGGGGATGAGAATTCATCATTTATACAGGCTGGAATTTCTTGCCTGCAGAGACAAGGAGCTTTGCACAGCTATTGTGTGCCAAGGGCTATTGATCGTAACTTTTTATTGAACAGAAACTAGAGGGAGTCAAAGTAATTATAGACATATAATTTGACATTTTCCCAAAGGACCTTAAGCTTATAATAATCACTAGAAAAATAATTATCAAAGTTGTTTTAGATAATTTTCAACCAAAATCCTGCAAGCAAAGTGCAGAACAAATTATTAAATTTTTGAAAGAAAGTAAAATAATAATCTTTAGAAGGATGATAACATCTTTAGTCTAAAATATTACCAGGACAGTAGTAACACCAGTAGCACAAAATAGATTTCCCCAAATAAATCTTATTTTCTAGGACCAGAATAAGTAGCTGAATAAAATGCAATACGTCATATAATAAAAAGTGTTAACTTTTACTTAACTTTAACTTAATACTGTACTAGTTTTAGTAAATTAAAATTCCTGAGTTTGTTATTTAAAGATTACTTTTTTCCATTTTTTTTATTGTATTTTTTCTATTTATTTTATAATAATAAATAATTTAAAACATTGCATGAAACTATGTATGGGGTTTTTGTAGGAGTGTGTCTCACTTTCCATCTGTCTTGAAGATTTTGCTATTGAAGTATTTACTGCTTCTTGGAGTATTCCCAGTGTGCACCCTCGGAAGCTGCCTACTGTTACTGCTGCATTTCACTTTCTGGACTGCATTTGCAGGCTGAAGTCTGTAGCCATTACAAGCATAATTTTAATTATTTTTTTTCCTACAGTTTTTCAGAGAAGAGCACAATGATTTTCAGTAATGAAAGTGATGGGAGTATGCTTTCCTGCTTACATTACCAATTCTTTCAACCAGTATAGCTGGGAATCTACTATGCTTGGGAGCAGACATTCCAAATTATTCGGTTTAACAGGGAATTACCAAATAATAATTTTTTGCAAAACCCATTTTTCTTTATATGATGGGTACACTCATGTAGATAGGTATTTCTCTGTCACGCTATACTTACATGTTGCAGTTCATGTTTAAAAAGTCTGATTTCCCTGTAGATGCTGTAGTATAGGAACTACAGGAAGTATCTCTATTTCTATGACCTCTCCTCTTGGTGTTTCCTTGCCTGTACCCAAATGATTTGGAGATAAAATCCTGTCTAAGCCAAATCCAGATAACACAGAATGGGAAATATGCTGCCATTGGGAACTCTTTTCATCACGAGATATAAGGACTGATCAGAAAACCCAGACATTTTTCTATAGCTGCTTTAAAGGCGTATGTGTGAGCTTATGTTTAGGAGGGTCTCTAGAGGAAAGCACATATGCATGCTATGTGTATCATAAAAACCTCTTCATCTTTCAAATATGCTTGGCATCTACATTTCTGTTTTCAAAAAGATTGATGCATTATATATTCCAGTAACTCAAAAAGCAAAGCAAAGTAAATTTCAGAAGATCTTAGCCTGTTACTGAAAAATCTCAATCAGCAAATATGAGGTAGTTGGGTTGATCTATCACCATGCCTGAAGTTGTTTTCCCCAACCACTTTGATGTAAAAATAAGCTGGAATTAAAAAAAAAAATACTTGTGTGTTGGAACAAAGCCTAGGCGTAATTTTACAAATTACCACCTTTCAGAGAACTCCAAACTTTTTCCAGCACTCTGCATATGTGGATCACCTTCCAGTACTCTGTCTCAATGGTTACATCTAAAGTAAGATTCATTCCCCACACTTACAATTCATGTTGCTCAGATGGTATCCAGAATGCTTAACTTTAGAACTGACTACACAGTCAAGAGCTTCAAATGTGGAGAATACTTTCAATTATCTATATTTTGATAATTACATTGAAGTTGTCTTGAGTACTGAGTAAGCTAGTTTTGCTCAGATTTGCTGAAGAGTGCCTGAAATATCTATCCTAGACCTCTTCTTTGCCTCTGTGGCCTATTCTAATGTACTTTCTGAGTTCAATTGTTTTTTTTCTTCAGTTGATCATCCCTCATTAGACACATTTTGAAAGAAGCTACACTTGGATCAGCTTGGTATTCCTTCTGGCCTATTCTTTACAACAGATGTAAATTTGTCAAGGTCCCCTTGGACCACACACTTACTGCAAAGTATATGTTGATACTGGTGGTGCTTTCTGACTCTTTAAAATAGATTATTGATACATATACTTGAATGTGTCGGTAAAAGGGTCTGAAAGCAACAGAAAGGGTTGAAATGTAAACAAGGATTTTCTGGTGTCCTGAAGTGAACAGTGAAATTTTAGTGAGCTGAGTGGCTGTGTGTTAACTTTTCTGAGCTGAGCTTACTCGATTTCTTCTGAACATGGCATCTGTATGTATTCCATTTGTGAATTTAATGATAGGATCATGACTAGACAGCTTTGATTTAACAGAAGGGGAAATATTTGGAACTCCTACATGGAGTACTTGTTTTGCTAAAAATATTATCTCAAGATCTCTAAGTTCCTACACACTGATCAGGAAGAAGCTGAGCAGCTCTTAACACCTACCAGCCCTCTCAGAAGACAGTTCCCTTTTTTGCAGCCAGCACTTCCATAGTCCTGACAAGCTCCAAGCACCAACTCACAGGTCAGCTTCAGTGGGATCTGTAGGCAGCCAAGCCAGGAGTCTTCCAGCTCACTTGTTGTGACCTGGGTCCTCAACTCTCCTTCATTTAGGAGCCCCCAGAGTGATGGTTTCCAATAATATTTTCTTTTTTCTCATTATAATCTACTGTCCTATTAAAGCAACTGACTCATTCATAGACCAGACTAGTAGAAACAAAACACACACTACCCAGAAACTGTTGCAGAGGTGCTTTGTTTCTCATTATTTGATCCCACTTCTTCTCTATCTATATTTTTTCAGATTATTTTTATATCTTTCTCTACATACTTCAGGTCATTCACTTCCTACTTTTCCTTCAATTTTATAATTTATTTTTAATTACAAATTCTCCCTCATTCAGCCAAATCTTAACGTTTAACAGTTTGTTACTATTTATGAAGCTTTCCAAAAACTGGTGACTGTGCTTGAGATTCTGGAATTAAACGGATTGGACCAAGTATAGCCATGGACATAAAAAACCCGAATGTGCCATGTAGTAATTCTTACCTGAGAAGAAATCATACAAACAAAATCATACACATTCTATTTATAAAAGGCAGGGTAGTATATTTTTTTTCTTCAAGAGAATGCCACATTTGCATAACCTATTATTTCCCTGTTCTCCTCAGCCCCTCCAAAGGAAAATCATAAAACTTTCTGCCTTATGGAAAAGGGGCCACAGACTTGTCAGAAATCCCTCCAAGTAATATTATGCCTCTCATGCTATTCACTGTGCATCAGTTCTGGCTTGTCTTGCCATCCAGAAACTCATTCTTTCTCCTCCCAAGGAGCTTAACGTGAAATTTGATAGCTTTCAAAAGTGGTTTGAAACCTTAAACAAGAAATAAGAGCAGTTGGGACCAATTGTTCTGAACAGTGAAACCTGTCACACTGCATATAGCCAGGCAGGCTCTGACAGTTCTTTCACTCTGAGCTGGGTAATAGGAAAGCCAGTAAAGAAATGTTGTGTAACTGCCTTGAAGCCCATATTCTCTGAGTATAAGAGAATTTGAATAAAACACAATGAAAACTGTATTTGTTGTGTAGGAAAAGAACAAGTTGGTTCTGCTTCCCTTCTACAGTAAGCTCCTCCAGGCAGGGACTGTATCTTTGTACTTTTTATAATATCTAGTGTGCTGTAAGCACTTAACCATTAATAACGAATTTTAAGTAAACGCAGAACTTACAAGAGGTGCCAGACTGCAATCTCCAGAGAATTGGCCTGTCTATTAAGTAGAGAATAGGCAGCACAGCATTGCAGGCTTGTTTATGCTGCTCCAAAAATTTACTAATTCATTTCACATAGGCTGCTGAACATCCATCAGACGGTAACTGCTCACAATCACAAAAGTCCTAGAGACATTTAATCTGCTGCCTTCATGATCTAAAGCTAACAGGGGGTGTAGCTCATTTATAATAAGCGAAATGAAGTAGCACTCTCTATTTTTAATTGGAATTAACAGCAATTCAGGAAATAAAAGGTTTTTAAGACACGCCAAGAAATACTAAAAATAGTACTAGAGGAAACTCTATTTACCAGAAGTCTGTTTAAGTGCCATGGTATAACTGACAGTACACAGAATTCTTAGGTAATGTCTAATCATCCTCTTTTAATTTCCCCTTTAAAATACCTCTGTAATAAAATGAAAAGTATGAAAACCTTTTAAAAGAAAACCTGAACAAAATTGAATGCTTCATTCAATGTTGTACTTAGTAATTCTTTGGATGGCAAAGTTGGGAGACAGAAGGAACTTCAATTTTATGTTGAAGTTAAAAAAAACCAAAAAACAAATCTGAAATTACTTCCCTGTGTCTTCATCATTCCAGAGAACAACAGGTTCACTTTCACGTCAGTTGCACTGCAATGAATAAAGCAGCAGCAAATCAGGCATATCTCTATTACGGCCACCAAAATCAAACCACTTTCTTTCTCATTAAACAAATGGAAAAATGGGAATAGTAGGGTAGCATTCTGTAGAGGTACCCATCTGTTTTTATACTGAGGCAGGTAAAAAACATCAATCTGACTGAAATGAGCTCCTGCAGACCTGCTCCCACGTGTCTGTGTACTCTGAGTGTGATGGGTTCAGGCACAGATTCACAAAAAAGCATTTAGCTCTAAGTCTCTGTCACCTAATGTTGATGGCACTTGGCTTTTTAGATGTAGCACTGCTTTCTGCCACTCCACATCCTTCCCCATAGCTGAACCTACTGGAACCAGCCTGTTTTTCTAACACAGAAGTCTCAGGCTCTCTGAACCTGATGCCTCCCTCCCTCCCCACGTGACAGGTATAAATGTACACCTCTCCAGCAGATTTACTGCGTAGGTTTTTAATTACTAATAAAACACGGCTCAAAGTAATGACTGTCTGCTTTGTTTACAGGTGAGTAACTCCACACTTCGCTCAATTACCCACTATAGCAGCCACCAGCCTGCAGCTTTTCTGCTACATTCCAGGCTATTTCTCAAGCTACCATGCACTAGCTTTGCTTAGCACGGCACATGTAATCAGCCTTTCAATTTTGTCCTGAAAAAAAATCAGCAAAACACAACTAATAAGCATATGTCTACCTTTCACCTTGAAATAATAAATTCACAGGAGCTATTCTGGATCTTTTTTTGCTCTCATTTAATCCCCAAAATATTGCAACCATGAATAATACTGCTTTTTAAAATTATTATTATTGAAGTTCATTATTAAATTAGTTTACATTCTGCACTTGGAACAAACCCCACTAAAGCCAAAGAATCACTATCAGTATGTGTTCCTACACACGTAAGAAACAGCACTAGCAGGTTTGTTACTATTTACTATAGTAACATAGACATTTCCCTGAGTCTGTGTAGTGAAGAAGACATTTTAGCTAGTTCATCCCTCTGGACTTCATAGCATTTATTAATTCCAAAAGCCTCCAAGGAACCAGAAATTTATTGAATTTCTCAATATTCTCTTAAAGGCATCAACAATATCAGTGGATTTCTGGGAGCACAAACTGCAAAAGGTTGCTGTCCTTACACCTGCAAACTGCTGCAGAGCATGCTGGCAGCCTGCTTCCAAAATCTAACCCCCTGCTCAGCAAGCATACTGCAGAATCAGCCCAGTCTCCCCATTTTAGCCCCCAAAATCTTGGAACATTTATTGAGCCTGGAATACAAATTAGTTATTTCTTCCATTTTATTAGCATTTGGGAAGAGACAGGTGAGATCTAATTTTAAAGCCTTCAGTCTAATTTTTTTGCCATACTCATGAGCCTTGGCAGAGAGCCCAAAGATGAAGAAGGATCATTCTATTTATTTGTAGGGGAATCTTGCTCTGAATAAATCATTTAAAGCCAAAAAATTATCCTTTTTTTCTGTTACTGAGGCATGTATAATTACATGACATACTTATTTATTAGGTTAATCAACTATTTTCAAATGCATAGTTCACATATTCATATCAAAAAAATGGTTATTCAAAGAAGCAAATCAATGTATATTCTTTATCAAAAGATATATTGCTGCTACCAGCTGCATTTCTGAAATTTAATGATTGATAAGGTTTTCAAGACTGGGAGAATTTCTCAAAAATTTGTTGCTCACAAATGTGAAATAACCATATCATAATGACTTAAAAAAATCACCATCTGGGAATCCTTCCATTCAGCTTAGGTAGAGTTTGCTTCCTGATGGCATGACTCAGTTTGATAAATTGAGGCAGCCAAAAGTGATAAAAAGCCATTAAAGGTGAGGTGGCAGGATGCTAGAATGAAAAAACCCTACCTCATGGGAGATTATGTCTTAATATTATTTTTATTATATGTTACGTCAGACATTAGGCAGTGATTAAAAAGATAAAAATCCTTAATTTTGACTATGAATACCTGAAGAAAAATTGGTGCAGAAATTGAAAAAAAAAAATCAACTGCATGGTAATATATATATACACAGCCTATTTTGTAAAAAAAGCATGGAGTCACTTGCTTCAAAAAAGATCTCTGGAATTCAAAGATTTATCTTTAATTGAATAAAGAGTCCTTTAAAAAGAGTCTCTTCTGATCCTTGGAAAACATGGCTATGGCAAAGGCAGTTATGCATGAAGCACTTTCAAGTTAGGCAAATCCTCAAGAGGGAATTATATTAATCCCAAGATTCTATGCATTCTTCACTAATCATTTGTTATGCGTGCTCAAAATACAGAAAACAATCCAACCGAACAATTTTAATTTTTTAATTAGTCTAAAAATTCACCGGTTTTCACAGAACAAACAATCCAGGGACACACAACTAAAAGGGGCAAGTCAACTTTAAAGTGGAAGTAAATTCACTGAGTGGATGTCATCTTATTCCTTACCCCAGATTTTATACAATTGCCACATACCCAAGTTATCCTATCCTTTGCCTATGGTAGTTGCCAAACCACAATATTGGGTCCTCCTCCTCCTACCTCACCAGGTCACTGCCTCTGCCTTAACACACCTACCCTGCTGCCATCTCACTTTGCCTCTGCCAAGGCACAGCTTCATATCAGACAGAAATACATCTGATTATACTACAACAGAGTAACAGATGGAATTCCTCTACACAGAACTGCAGCACAGCCCTCTTCTGAAATGGAAGCAGTCTGTGCTGACTTAGTCTACCTCAACACCCCTTAACATTCACTGGTAGACGACTGTGCTCTTGGAAGCTGGAATAACCAGAATGAGCACATCTCAAGAGGTGGGACTATGGATCAATTATGGACTGCATTGTAGCCATACCTATGTCTAATTGTTCATTGGGTAGGGAAAGGTATCTCCCAGGAAGGGTTAAAAAGGATTTAGGTTTAAAAATCATCAATCAGAAGTGAAGTTGATCAGCTACACAACTTTAACTTCTCTTATGGGCAGATTAAATGACTGGCTGGTAAATCAGTAGCTACACATGCCTGCTTCGGAGATACAAATAAAAGGGTGACTGTGACTCAGACATTGAAAGAACAAGAAAGCAGTTTCCTGTTGGGCAAAACTTTGAAGAAAGTAATGTCTGAACTGAAAATTCAGTGATTGAAAGACAAAATTAAGAAATTTTGCATCACACATTTGGGGCTATAAAACTACCAGCAGCAGAGGCATGGAAAATAAAGCAATGTAATTAAAGATTGCTCCTGAGTATATTTTAATTCTGATTATTTTTATTATTAAACTTAGGGAAGAACATAAGACTTGCTATGAGGTAGCACACTTAAACTACTGACACAGTTTAGAGCAATACAGTACCAGACAATGGTGTTTTCTAAAAAATCCTCTTAGCAGAACAAAAAGTTATAAATAAACTGAAACTTGAAATATTAGGTATACACAGAAAAGTTTTCCATTAGTCAAAAAGAATGAAAGTTCTAATACAATGGTGTTGAGCTTCTGAGTTTCCATACATATCTTCTTGCATTTTTACTTGTGGGTTTTTAATGTGTTTTTATCCTGGGATTTGGGGTTGTTTTTTTGTTTGTTTGCTTGCTTTGTTTCTTTGTTGTTGGAGTGTTTTTTTAATAAGCATTATTTCATAACTTAGAAACTATGGTAGATACAAATAAATCAGAAAAATATAACACACCATAGTACTTGAAATTGAATTGAATAAAAAAATTATCTAGGTTAAGGAAAAACTTTTTCTTTCTCACTGAGTTTTTAGTTCCCCAATCCCGTCTGTTGTAGGAAAGTATAAATGGTTGTTCAAACCGGGGGAAAGGACTACTTCTTTCACTTACATTGCCACCTTATGGCAGTTAAATATGTTTGTGAAACTATGGCCTAATTTAGACCTTCCACTTGACAATTAGTAAGGATAAGCCGCTTTCAGAGATGTCAGCTGTCAGAAGTGCTACTGAAACAAAAATCACAGTGAGTCACCAGCACCAGAACTTACTCACCAGAGATGTCAAGAATTCTAAGGAGGAAAAGAGAAAGCCACAGAGATATAAAATATACCTACTTAAATGAAATTCTGATTGTATGATAACTAGGTTTATAAACATTATGGCTGTCAGAACTAATTTTACTTTATTCGCACAATCAGGAGAGTCAGGATCAATGCATTGTACTGGAATGCTAGAAAATAATTTAATGTAAATCTACAAAATAAGAAAATTACTTTGCATTAATAATAAGCAAAGAATGAATTTTTTTTTCTAAATCACTCAAGATCAGGAAAATTCACTTATTGGTAGGATTTGACCCTGATTTCCCTGTGCCCATTCACTATCCAGCAGCTGTGTTAGTATGTCTCTTACATAAACCCTGAACATTGAAAGTACCAAACAGCACTATAACAAATTATTTTCATAACAATTTGGCATTGCTTTCCTGCAATACCTTTCACAGCTGAGTTGTGAAGGAATTGCAAAATTTTTATTATATCCTAGTAGACTTCTGAGCCACTTGGAGTATGCTTCAGTTATATTGGAACATAAATGTGCCCATGGTTTTAAAACTTTTTCCAAAGTCCCAAACAACTGCACCTTCTAAAAGTACCAAGGGACAGCATTGATAAAACCAACTCCTCTGCTCTCTGCTACAATTAAGATACAGCTAGGAAAGGGTAATGATATGGAATGCTAATTGAAATACATTATTTGTGATTGCAACAATTCCTCATAATGTGTCAGTGTAACTGACAGCAGTAGATCTAGATGCTTTCAGATAAATCTGCAGTAATCCCTTAATATATAAATTGAGCAGAAGCAGGAAGAAACTCTTAAGCATGCGTGTTTTATAAATACAGAGAAAGCTGTGCAATTGCTCAATACCTCTTACACTCAAGAATCCTAATTGATATCAAGTTCATATTTTCAGTGGACTCATTATTTTCTGACATATTTCTTTCTTAAAACTAAATTAAACCAGTTAAACTAGTTCAGTCTTTGACCGTCTGGAACAGAAATTACTGCCCCATTTCATTCTGTTCCTTTCCTTTGTCTTTACCCCTACTCTTCCCAGCTCATCAGCTTTCTTAACTGAGTTGCTTCTCCTCTTCCTTTCCATACCTTTACTTATTTCCCTTGTCTCACAGTCTGGTAAACAGAGCAGAAAAATGGGATAGAGAAACCCTGCCTCATCTACAACAGAAGTTTCTGGTTTTGCACTCAAAGCTCTCACCACAGTGAGAGCATAGTGGTCAGGGTGGAGAAGGGACTTGTTGACTCTTGTGCTTTACAAACTTATCGAGGCATTAAGAAGCATTAAGATGCTGAGTTGTTGTTTGTGGCATGCTGAAAAAACTTTCTTCCTGCTTGGTAACTACCATGGCTTATCCAGTGCAAGTGCAATCAACAGGCTGGAAACAATCAGAAAGCAATTGATTGGTCAGTCTCTCGCCCAGGGAATCAGATAAACTTTGGATTGGTTTGGTAATACCTCTGGTAGCTTTTTGGCATTAATGTTTTCTTCATGTCAGAATGGCCAGCAGCCAGTAATATTCAAGGAAGGTTTTTCAGACCAGCATCTCAGCTGTGCTCAGAAAAACTAGAAATTTAATAGAAGTTTAGATTACATTCTGCCAGATTAGTTATAGATTAGCAAAATATCAGATAAGCCCTAAAGCACCATGAGAAAAATTCTAAAGAGCTAGGGAAGTTCATAGGTGAAATTTTCCTAACATTTAACTGTAGACTTAAAGCTGTTAATTAAATGCAGTTGCACCTCAAGAAACTCTCACAAGGTTATGAACAAACCAGGTATTTTACAAAAATCCTTATTACTTTCACAAGATGGGATACTTCTTAAAGAGACAGAACCAAGTTCTCTATATGAAAAATACAAGTAAAAGGAGGAAGTAAGTTGTTTATCAGTCTCTGAATATCAAATTTATCTGCCTCTGCTTGCAGTTAAATGGAACGTTTTAAGATGGTATTTTTGCCACGTTTCAACATAATTTAAAATCACTTTTGAATGTCCTTTGTCTCCACAAGGGAGGTCTGAGTACTGTGCATCTGTTTTAAAAGAGTTAATACACAAACTTGTAATTTTATGTGGAATAAGATTACCTATAAAACCTAAAAGATCTAATTGGTGGTTTTAAACACCAATTATCTTCTCTCTTCACTTCTTAACATTTATTCTAATTACTGCTGAAGTCTATTTGTTAATGAGGTTACCTACCATCATTTACTGATGCTGTCATATGTGAAAAAGCTGCAGCAGCTGATCCAGTTACTCTTCAGCTCCACCATTTGAAACATCTGCAACAATAAATTGATTTGTGGTCTTCCTGCTTGAAAGGCAACTCTTCTGTCTTCCAGTCTGGGAATAGAGCAAGAAGGAAAAGGAAAGAAGACACAATTATACTTTATTAGAGCTGCCTTAAAGTCAGAAAAGAACCTATGTGTAGAGGAACAGGTATAGGTTCTTACCTATCCACTTACATTCTCGTCCTTTAGACTTCCACAAATACACTTCTGTATAACCAGAGGCAAAAGGGATTGTAGACTTAATGCAGCTCTGAAGAATTTTTTATTCTATGTCCTATGTATGAAGAAATACCGAGGAAACTCTGAGGAAACCTTTCAAATGCAGTTCCTTCGACTTAACAATGCAGAACTTTTAAAAAGCCAAGAATTGCACAAGTGGTTTTTGGACAGTATATTACCGACAATGCTAGGGAGGCCTGCAAATTCAATCTTTTTCTGTTCTTCAGAGGAAAAAAAGGCATTTTATTTTACTTCATCATAGATTTTTAAAAGGAGTGCATTTCACCACATCAGTCTAAATTGCCACGTGAAACTCTTATCTCATGGAAAGGGATTGATAGTGGAACAGGGAAAGGGAAGCTGGAATGTGAATAGGTACCAAGTAACACAGAAAAGTTGAACCTGCATGCCTTCCTATTATGCCTTTTTTTTTCTTAATAAAATGTTGAGAATTTTTACACTAAAATTATTAACGACATTTATATAGCAATAGATGTGAATAAATAGGGTGCATAGCCATAGATGTGTTTTGGATATTAACAGATATGTAAAGTATTTTTTGATCCTAACTTTTAGTATGAAGTATGATCTCAAAAGTAAAACAGCTCCATGTGTAAGGCAACAATTTCTACTTGTACTCTGCTGTAAATTTTCCTTAGTCCATGTTCTGTGGCACAATCTTTTATTTTCAGTTAATCAATTTCCAATTAACTTCTGCAAAAGACTTTATATTAATAACCTTTCAGTAATACCAGCACTGTAATTTCTTTTCCTGTCACTTCTTCTATGTAGATTTTGAAATTTCCTGTTGGATGCTCTCCTTATATGTAGTAGAATTTAACTGTGAAAAAAAAAAAAAGGTTTTAATCCTGAAATACAATAGAAAAATAATGTCAACACTGTATTATGCTGTCTTCATATGTCATCGGTTACTTTCAAAGCAGTTTCCTTTCCTTGTTCTTCTAGTATTTATATCAAAATAACATAATTCTAAAAGATTGATGCAACATAGATAAATGAAATTTCAAGTAACTGTTTTTCAAATAAATGGGAAAGCAAGAGTGGTAAAGCTGGTGAATTCAAAGTGCTCTTCAACATCATGCTGAAATTTTTTTCTTGGATGTACATGCAGTTCCAGACAGAGGCTATCAAGAGCCTGCATTTATCTGCCTTCCTATTCAGCATCACATAAATCACATTCAATTTCCAATGTTGTAGAGTTAGAGCATGAGCAGCTGCTTTCCATCTGTATAAACAAATTTACTAGTATTTGCAACAATGCTGCAGCAATCATTGTAAGACCACATTTGACAACCATCAGGGCCATGAAGAAATTAAGAAAAGAGAAAGGGTATTCACAATGTCACTTACTGGAGAGAACATTTTAACTTTTTGCCTGCCTGAGACCATGAACCTGAGACCACTGCTGGTATAGTTCAGTTCACATTATGTTGTGGATGCAGCTGCAATTTTTACTAAACACTATATAAAGATATTAATGCAAGTATGGCTGCAGAATATGAGCATAAAGCTACTATACAGCTTGGCAATCAAGAAGTACCACATGATGGGTTGCTATGGTATCTGCAAGCATGACTTTTTTATAAAGAAGTATTGCAAATAGCAATACAGCACGTAATTCTCTGACCATTTTAAAATATGGCTGTTACAAATACTTACTACTTTGAAAATGAAAAGAGTTTATTACATTCCATTTCAGATACACATCTTTTGAAAAATATATCATGCTGGTTTTTAATCAGCTGTTACATTCCACGAAGATTGTTATCAAGATTGCTGTTAAAGTAACATGCTTTTAAGACAATAGAAAATGGAAGTGCAGAACATGTCTGGAACGGCATGGTTTGATTGTTATAAATTGTTTATGAAGTGTCCTTCCTCATTTTCATCAAAAGCTTTTCTTGCAGCAGTCATCATGTGTGCTTCAGCATGCAATTTTCCCTCTCCAGAGGGATGAAAATATGCCGCAGTTTACTTTGCTTGGGTTACACTGCAGTGTCTTTTTTTTTTTTTAAGGCAAGCACTAGAATAGGTCTCTTTCCACCGTGCAACAGCTCCCACTGATCAGCGAGGAAAAATAAATACACTGAGTGACAGAGCCTGCATGCTGTATCACATTGACAAAACCTAGTTGTGCTCTGAGAATGAAAGAAATGGTACCATCCCCCACTGAAAAAGATGTTGCTAATGCAGAGGTTTGTGAGCCATTAAATATTGCTACACTGCAGAGATTTCAGATTATTTCTCCTAATGCCTTACTGAGTTAGATAAGCCTTTCTGAATCTATGCTATAGAATTAGTATCATAGGGATTTTCTCTGTCCAGAAAAATCCCCTGCATTTTTAGTAATACTTCATTATATATATTATATAAAGATATATATATCACCGTTTTCCATGCAAATGACACAGATACTTTCACACATGATTCTTTAAGAAGGCTGAGGCTGTTCAGGGGTGCACCGTGGGATTAGACGAATAACGCCTATTAAGAAAAGTAAACCTATAGCTATTTGAGGAGCTCCCTGCTGCATCAAAACCCTTCAGCTGTAGTTTCGTTAGCTCAGATGAGCACGGCATTTCTTGGCCACCGTGGTATCAGGTCTAGATACAGGTCCGCATGTCTTAGAGGGTACAGAACTGCAATCCAAGAGGCTGCTGTTCCAGTCACACAACAAACCCCTCTTCACACAAGCGGACGAGCCATCGGGCTGTAACAAGCACACAACAGTGCACTCTCCGCAAGGCCAGGCTCTCCCAAGGCGGTGCCGTGCCCGCAGTCGGGGCTGCAGCGCCGCTGTGTCCGCAGAGCCCGCTCCTCTCTGCCGGGCGCTCCGCAGCAGCCGGGACATGCTCCCGCCGCCCCAGCGCGGCAAACCCCGCCGGAAAACACCGGCTAGCCCAGCACCTGTTTAAGGCCTCGTCATGAAAACAAGCAAGTCAGAAATACCCCACATATTCCACCTGCTGTATTCTCCCTTTTTCATTTTTACAAGTGATTTCGTATGAGCGATGTGGGACTACTCTTGTCCTTAGAAGCGAAACAGAATTTTGTAACAGGGTTGAGCCAGGCCAGGATTTGAAAAATCCTTGAAATGTTCCACTTTTATGTTCCCGTACAGGTTTGGGCTATATTTGGGGCTTTTTTAGAGGGTAGGGAGGGGAGGTGGAGGTTGATGACACCTTCCCAAAGTAAAATACACTTACATTCCTGGGTTAGTAAGAGAGAGTAAAGAAAGTTCGTTTCTTAGGCAATTTTAAGGGAGATTTTCGTCTTAATATTTCCTTCTCTGTGAGTTGGGACAATAAGAGAGTGCAGTGGCCTACTGCTCCAGGAATTTTGCTGAATGTTTTGCATAATGATGTATGACTGACCCATTACCTGAAACCATCCTCTTATATCAAAACTAGAACACACATTTATTTTATACCTGCAGGTTAAGGAGAAAGTCTGCAAGTCAACTGTGTCTTCCATAAGCTTTTTACCTTCAAGGTATACTGGAATAATTTCAATGAAATATAGAAGTGTCCATATTTATTCAAATATATACACTTGGAATCCAAAAATACATTACTTTTTTTTGTAAAGGTCTAAGATATTGCATTTGAGATACTAAAAATGGAGCGACTCCAGCTGGATTATTGGTTCAATAGTAATAAATTAAAAAATAATAGAAATTTTATAGGGTAAAATGATTTTATAAATGACCTTATATATTTCTGTGCACTATCAAAATTTGTAAAAAAGATATTAAGTAAATATTTTATGCTTATTCCACATAGAATTTTCAAGTTAACTACACATCCATCCAGCACTGACTTAACTTTATTATTTAATTAGCAATTTAAGAGTATAACCAATATTTTTTAAAAAGTATTTACATTATTATATTAATATGTAATCATTGTTAGCAACTACGATACTAAAACACTATCTATTCTGGATTGAAAAAAAACATGCAAATTAATTAAAATCAGGTAAAGTTACTAAAAACTTGCACATTGTCCTTCAAAGCACAATGTAGCTCAGGGGTTTTTTCCTGTTAGTTATATTGGCCCAAGTATACAGTAGCTACTCCACAAAAAATGAGAATACAAAATTTTAAAAAAGCAAAAAGGGTTAATTACCCCATGCCCAGGTCCAGTGCACACCCAGTGCCCCTTATCCTGCCACCTCGTGCCAGGGACCATGTCTGAGAGCCCCAGCAAAGGCAGCAGTTGCCTGATGACAGCTGTGACACCGCCACTAAAACAGCCCTTGCTCCCTTCTCTTGGCAAGCATGGATTTCTTCATGGGAAAGGGATTAAAGCAGCTCTGTTATGCTCCCCTGGGGTTATTTTGGTGACAGATCCCAGGTCACCTATCCCAGGGTGAGCAGTGCCTAGAGGACCAGCTGTGGAGCCATTGCTGCATTGGACCTGCCCAACAGAGAACATCACTGGAGCTCTTCCTGGGCAACTCAAAAATTTAACAAAAAGACACATAGTTGAAATGTGTTTTTTTCTGAATTCTAGAAAAACTCCTCTGGAGAGGAGAACATCAGCATTTCATTTCATTTTGATGGTGACAAGTTGATACTGATCTAAGTCATGAAGCAACATGTGATCTAGATGTCTAAGCCACTGCACTGCTGAAGTGGCTGCCCCTTAATTTTACCAACCATTACTTGTTAATCTTTATAAACTTCATACAACAAAAGACAAAGACTAAAATAATTACATAAAAAGGTTATCTTTATTCTTTTGGGTTGTTAGCAATGTAGTTAATTTTGGTAAAACAACTTCCTGCATGCAGTTAATCAATACACTATGAGCCAATAATTTCTATAAAAGCAGGAGCCCATCAATATTCTAGTTCTTTTGAAAGAAATGCAAAGTGTTTCACTGCCCATTGCACAAGCTCACTACTTATCCTCATGAAGGAAGATTTTTGAATAGCAAATTATATTTAAAGTGTTGTGTGCACCAATAAGCAAAGCAGACAGTGTGAGATTAAGTCTGGGGAAAAAACAATGTTCCCGTGACTAAGATTACTCTGAAAATCAACAGACATAAAAAAAAGGCCTTCTGTCTTGTTTCACATAAAAAGACCTACGGATGAGAAAAAAACCCTGTACTGTCCATGTGTTTTTAAATTATTCCTTATTAAAAGCTGTTTAAAGCAATTAGCAGAAATTTTCAATTACACATTGTATCTTAGGTTTCTGAACAGTAAAGTGTCAAAGACAGCAATAAAAATTAATAACAGGAAAATATGCATAATTTCTTATAGTAAGTATAAAATGTTATAAAATAAAACTGTTTTTAAAATAAAAGGAATATATATTATCATTTTCTTCTAGCCCCATATTTTAAGCCATCTATTTGTCCTCTATAGTCCCGTACCTTACTGCACATTTGCTGATTACAACACTCACACAAAATAAAATCTTTAATAGCAGCAAACTATTGCTTACTGGTACGAGGAATGATGGTCTTGTCAAACAGTTTTTCTTTTTACCACTCACATTTCTTCCCATGTTAAACTTTAACAGCTGTAGGATAATAGCAGCAAGCATGCATCAGTTAGAGCTTCCAATTATTTGAAGTATCACAGAATATATCATAATATCTATTGAAATGTTGTAAGCTAACTTACTTGGCTTAGCTTAGCTTACTTACTCAGCTAACTTACCTTAACTTAGGGTATATATTTGACACATATACGGTAATTAGGTCATTGTTTCTTTGTTCAAAAAGGTACCACTGTGTAAAACAACTGATTAAATAACAGAGGGTATTTTACTTACATGTATAGTGTCAGCCTCGATGCAAAAAAGCTCATGTAAACCCCAGTGCAGGACAAAGCTGATTTCAGTACATCTTTATGGTGATCCCAGCTCTCTACAGAAGGTTATATTAAAGTGTAAACCTGACTAAATTGCCAAGGGGGTGTCAAAACCAACTCTCTTGTGTACATATTTTGTGTTTCTATGATCCATCCTTGCCAAGTAGGGAAATTTAAATCTGAGGTATATATTAAGGTACTATTTGTCCCCTAAGGTGTTCTGCTTTCAACTTATAGCTTTGATTATTTTCCTAAGTGAGATACACTCACGAGAAATAAGAAGCATAGCAACAGACTTTGGAATAAAGTATGGAAGCTACTCATGATACTACAAGGTCAAAACATACCACTTAAAAAAAAATTATCATTTCTCACAGGCAGAATTTGGCATTTGTAGCTTTTCTGTAAAAAGAATTGTTTGAATGTTTCAGGAATTATGAGCTATCTTGTACTCTGAAATAGTTTCACAGTTTCACAATTTTCCAAACAGGAGCTCTATGTAGAATCATTTATTTAAACCACTGTATCTGAAACTGACTGTACAATAAATTAAGAACTACTAAAAGGTAATAAAAATAAATATATTAAACTTAAAAGACTAAGTTACCAACTTCTTTTCTGTGAGAATTATTCCCTCGTTTGATTTACTGACAAATTCTCTATCCGGACTCTGTTGGCTTTTTTATAGTTTGCTGCTTCTTCGGTCTACATCCTGAGATTTGATAATCTGAAATCCTGGGTTTTTTTTTTTTTTGCATTTAGAAGTGGCTTGAAGAGAAATATGTTCATATTATGATGCCATGATTACGTATTCCTGACATTTGTGTTCCTCTGCACGTAAGAGTATTATTTAATGTTTACCTAAATAAAAAGTATTTAGATTTCGTTTTCTCAGCACAGCAAAATTAACAAAGCGGTATGTTATTAAAGCAAACAAGATCATGAAAAAGAACTGACACACATGGAACACAGGAGATAAAATGCACACAGTGGACATACTTATTCCACCAAAGTACAGGCTTATCAGGACCCATTAAGGGTTCCTGTAGTCCAAGTAGAAATTTTGTGTCTCCTCTCAATTTGTAAGAGCTAATAATCAAAACTATTGCTCTGCAAGTTTGTTTCCCTGTTACAGACCAAGAGTTTACTAGTGAAGGATCATTGTCTTGGGCAGGCACTGACTGCAGCAGTGGGTAAATGTGTAAAAACTTATAATTTTGGCATAATCCTCCAGTAAGAGTGCTACTGACAAAAACATCGCATTTTCAAGCTTGCAAACATTCATTATGGACAACCTCTGCCTTTTACTTTTTGTTTCCTCTTCTGTCTTTTCGTTTGTCTTCCTTTTCTGATTCGTCATCTTCATATTTTTCTTTTTCTGGTTTTGTTACACTATCATAAGAAGGTGGAGCTGTGGTGGATGCAGACATATCCATTTTCTCTGGAGATGAGTTTTCACTCAGCTTACCAACAATCATATCTTTTTTGATAAGCTGATCACCCTCATCTTTCTGATACATAAATGAAAGCTTCTTTACTGACTGTCTTAGAAGATGACGTCTATAAGCACGCTGAATAATAGTGGCAGAAATTTCTTCCTGTTTTCGTTTCAGTGTGGTTGTAATGGGTTCATAGGAAGCTTTAGAGGGATTGGATGCCATAAATCGATCTTCCATCTGTATTCTGAGGGCATCCATCTCCTCACTTTCCCCCAATACACGCTTTGTGAAAGCAAACAAGATGTCAAGGCAGTGAATTCTGTCACCGCTCACCACAGGTAGATCCATTGCAATAAGCTGGACTTTGTTAGGTTTTGGTATATTAAGAGGAGGCTCTAGAGAAGCTGCAAAATCAGAAAGTTTGCTGTATTCTATGAATTGTGTTGCATCAGGATCATATTTTTCCCAAACCTCATAGAACATCTCAAAGTCATCCTCGCCCAAGGGTTCAGCGCTTTCTTCAGTAGCAACACTGAAGTTCTCCAAAATCACAGCAATGTACATGTTCACCACTACCAGAAAGGATATGATAATGTAGCTGACAAAGAAGAAAATCCCAACAGAAGGGTTGCCACAGTCACCTTTCACAGAGCTCCCTGGATGAGCCTTGTTAGGGTCACAGTCTGGCTCCCCACTGTTCAGAATTGGGTTGAGCAAATTATTCCAGCCAGCGGACGTGGTGATCTGAAACAGGCAGATCATGCTGTTGCCAAACGTTTCAAAGTTGAACATGTCATCAATCCCATCTTCCCTCTTGACATAGGCAAAGTTGGACATGCCAAATATGGCGTAGATGAACATGACCAGGAAGAGCAGCAGCCCAATGTTGAACAAAGCAGGAAGAGACATCATCAAAGCAAAAAGCAGAGTGCGGATTCCCTTAGCGCCTTTAATGAGGCGCAGGATTCGACCGATTCTGGCAAGCCGTACAACTCTGAACAAAGTGGGGGACACAAAGTACTTTTCAATTACCTCAGCTAGAAACATACCTGTGAAAGATCAAAATAAATTAAGAGAGTAAGTTTTTAACACAGATTACATTTTCCACAAAAAAGGTATCAACATCTCCCCCCCAGCTCTAGCGGAATTAGTGTAAAATATAATTGGAGATATATTTCATCTGCTATGGATAATTTTGGAATTTTTTCCCTGCACTTTTAGAAAATAACCCCAAATCTAGAAGTATTACAACTGATATAGAATTAATAAGAAAGTTAACACTCTCAAGTGCGCATTTCATTTCCTAAATAATCAAGAGAAATTAAAATTAAGTAACTCCTCTAATTTGCACAACTCGACAGAGATAAAGTATTAAATACACATATATTTCATTTTGAACATAAGAATTTCTTACCTATTATTGAAAGAATAACAACCACAAAATCAAAAATATTCCAGCCAATGGTGAAGTAATAATAGCGGAGTGAAAATATTTTGAAGACACATTCACCAGTGAAAATGACAACAAAGACCAAGTTAATCCAATATAAAATATTTTGCATCACGTCATTCTGGTCATCTGTTTCTATCATCATCGTGACCATGTTAAGACAGATTAGAACCATAACAGCGATGTCAAATACTTGCTGTGTCACAATATCAAACACCAGACCTTGCAATTTGTTCTGAGGGGAGAAAAAAGAAAAAGTTATAGTATTTTTATGTAATAAACATCTGTTTCCTCCCTCCCATTTCATTCTTCCTCTCCCAAAATATGTAACTAAGCAAAAGCCTCAAAAATCTAAGAAAACTATTGTTAGTTTTTATAATTTATATGCCAGCTCAAAGTTCTCCCCTCAAAACCCAACAAGCTTGTAATTCTTCATATTCCTTAATTCTCTGCTTCTTCAGGCATAAAAAATATGAGACATTTTTCCTGCAAAACAGATACATGTATATTTCAATTCAGAATGAAGGGATAATTTGAATAAGGCTGAAACCATTTTAGAGTTAAATAAGAAATTTTGTTATAATTAATGTACTGCTGTGATTTCTCCCCAAATACAGATGACATAAGAATAGCATTATTCTTACTACTGGTCTTGGTATAGGTTTTTGTGGTTTCTTGGATCCCAGCTTCTTCATTGCATTGTAGTATTTCTTTTGTTCTTCTGTCATGAAAATGTCTTGACCTCCGAGGTAAATTAATAAAAGAAACCCCAAATCTGATTACAGCCAAGTCTTTACATCCATTAATTCACAAGATTGCAGATTATGGTTTTAACGAACCTTTATTCATCGTTATACATTGTTACCAAAATCAAAACACAGTAATTATTTCAAAGAGTGTTAAAATATCTGATGAATCTTGAAGGAAAAATGAAAGGAATTAAGGAACAAAGAAAATCCCCAGAACTTGTATCTATTTCTTATTTAAAAAAAATAGATACCTGATTAATTCAGTTTAATAAATAAAATTGAAAAAAACCTTGTAAAATATACATTTCATAGACACATATAAATCTAGCATCATAAACTCCACATTGTAAATCAATCTAGAAGAAATAAAAAAGCTTCAAAGCTTCAAAGATACACTGTGAGCAGATATGCCTTCAGGTAAAACACACAAGGAGAAAGAAATTACTGATTTTACTTCTCAGGATATGGATTTTACCATTTGAGCATAGGTATCTCAGTTCAAATGATATATGAACAGTGTAGATGAAGCTTGATCATGCCCCTACATTGATCATCATTGATCATCAGAACCATGGGTTTACTCTGGGGTTTCTTGTCTGAATAAAAAGATTTCTAGACTGGTGTAATACACATGTGGAAACTCTTATCAGAAACACAATTTATACTGACAAGTATCTTGTTTTTTTCCTTTCAAGCATTTGCTAGTAATTAAATTTCAGGTATGCAAGGTATCAAAGTAGTGGCATTTGGAAATGAACTTCAGAGTCAGGGGTGATTCTGTGACTTTGATCCACTGAATTTGTCAAAGGTAGTCTCAATCCTAATAAACAAAGTAATGATAAGTCTGAATGAAGGTGTGTTTAACTTTCAGTTGTGGCTATATATTGACATGAAGATTTATAAGTCAAAAGAGACTGTCTTTAACAAACTCTCCTCATAAATCAAATATTCAAGTAAAATTTACTTCTTGGGGAGTAAGAGTTTTGGAAGAAAAACAAGAAGTTGATTTGATAATTATGATGGAAATGTGCTGTGACTGTTGGAAGATTTCACTCAGCGGTAAATAAATAATTAAAAAAAAGCCACCATAAAGAAAGTGGGATTGTGTTGTGGATTTCTGCTGCTGTCTCACTGATATAATGGCTCTCATGAGTGAACAAGCCATCCTTGTCTCAGTGTACTGTCCCTAGGGAGGATATAGGTCAGTTTCCCAACCCTCTCTAATCTTAAAATACTGAGCAGTATTTTCAGCATTCAACTTGTCTATATTAGTCTCTGTAATGGAGGCCTTCACAATACTGCTATATGTTATCTTCTTTCAAATTTATAGTATTGCACATTCTCTTCTTTCCTGCCTTTTATTTGCTTAAGTCACCTGCACTTTCACATTGCTTAGTCACAGCACTGTAAATTTAAGAAAAACGAAGACGTAACTTTCTGATGGACAACATATCCCTGGCTGTTAAAGGGATGTGGAGAACACTCACTCAGTGTAAGTCTGAATTACTTCAAATGCCTTAAAAAGAATAGACTGTTATTTATTTTGAACAAACAAGAATCTTAAAACCTGATTTCTTTTTTTCTTTCTATTACTATGAGAAATTTCAGACACTATTATTTATCCTTGCATATATTTGCTGAATGCTCAATAACAATGAAGTATTACGAAAATGAAACATGTGGTACTTATCTTCTTTTTTTGTTGGTTGAAGTTATCTATGATGACACCAATGAATAAGTTTAGGGTGAAAAACGATCCAAAGACGATAAAGGCCACAAAGTAAAGGTACATGTACAGGTTCTCTTCATACTTGGGCTGTTTCTCTGCCTATGCAACACAGAAAAACAGTAAAGCATCACAAATAACAGTTAAGACAATGCAAAGATTCCCGAGCAGGAGGAGAAGTTGCATCCAGATGGACAGGGGTAAACCCAACCCTTTTAGAGCATACACTGCACTTGCCTCATATTTGAATGTGAAAATCTATTTAATACAGGTTTCTGTAATTGCACACATTGCCAGACTTGCCATTCCTTCCCTCTCTGTCTGTTCTCTTTGATGAAATTGGACATTTCATGTAGGTCCTACTAAATTTGACAGAAATGTGCAAATCTCAAAAGCAACTCAGTTCCTATAGACCATATGCAAATCAAGAGCTGGATTAAGGAGAGATGCAAACAAATATAAAGATCAAAAGAAAAATGGGCAAAATGTAACAAATTATGTTTTTGAGATCAGAGTCTGCAGCTCTGGATTAGCTTTTGCAGTGATGCCTCTTGACTACATGGGTTATTTTTGAAGACACAGGAAAAACTATTTTCCTGATCTGTACAGTCTCAGACATAATACGAGATCTTATTAGTTTGGATTTTTACACAAGAGTTACTAAATTAGTAATAATTTACACAGCTTACAGCTATAATTTTTTTTTTTACTTGATAAAAGTGTAACCACTCTTTGGGCATAGATTGTAGAAAATTCATCAGGGCTTTATATTTAAATTTTTATATTTTAGCTCATTTCAACTGCCATTCAAGGAGCATTACATCAACCTTAAGATTTGTTTTCCCTCAGTAAATTTTATTTTTACTCAGTAGATTTTATATTGCACTCACTTCTGTAGAATCAACTGCAGCGTACATAATCTCCATCCATCCTTTAAATGTTGCCTAAAAACAAAATTTGTTAATGTTTTCTAGCAAAGCTCCAGTTCTGATAACATTCTAAATAAAACAGTGTCTTCTGCAATGTATTTCTGTTCATAAAATAAAGAGAATATTAAAAGTCTCGTGCATTACAAGTGAAGCATTCACAGGAAGTCCATTACTGTAAATATTTCCCCCCAATTCTTAAAAAACACTGAATATATTCTAATCTTCATGGAAATTCATATGAACTCTTTGTGAGATGAATTGCAGTCAATATCATCAT
This sequence comes from Sturnus vulgaris, assembly GCF_052056855.1. Lineage (NCBI taxonomy): Eukaryota > Metazoa > Chordata > Aves > Passeriformes > Sturnidae > Sturnus > Sturnus vulgaris. The sequence goes on along the minus strand of NC_142249.1, from coordinate 22,909,200 downwards.
AGAGAGAGACAGCAATTTATCTCCCAGGGAAATGGGATGTGCTGGCTGCCAACTATTAAGCAGTACATTAACAGGAAAGGCACTGTGATATTTGGCATCTCAATGAAGCCAAGTCCCTGATGTCAGGATTCAGGGAACCTACACGATCAGCCAGCCCACCTGCACAGGGATGGTGTGGGTCACTCCACTGGAAACAAGGAGCTCCAGAAAGAGACTGAGTGAAGCTGCCCAGGGACTCAGTAGCCCGTCTGTCCTTGTGTGTGCCACGGTGTCCATGGGGGCCATGGAGGGCCACACACAGCTCTGTGCACCCTCCAGAGCCAGCACCCAGCCTGGACCCACTGCTTCTCCTCCAGGACCTCCCTGCCCATCCCAGCTCTCTGGCTCCTGTGTAATCCATTATTGATGGAACCATTCTGAACTGCACCATTCCTCTGCCCTGAGTGCAGCACGTGCTGCCAACACCAGCTCTTCCCAAACACTGCCTGGTTTTCCTCAAGGTGTTATAATAAGGCTTTTAGTTCCAAATGACTACCAAAAAACTGGAGACCTTTTCCAGGAAAAAAAGAGACATCAGCCACCATCTGTTGGCATTGTTCAGACAGAATACAGAAATAGTCCTAGACAAAACTCTAAAAGGTAAATAGTCCAAAGAAATCTTAAGAAAATAACACAATCATAGAATGGTTTGGCTTGGAAGTGACTTTTAGAAATTATCTAGTTTAAACCCTCTGCCAGGGGCAGGCATATCTTTCACTACATCAAAAATTTCCAATTATGGGCCATCCTGTGCAACCTGAACGTCTCATTGTGTTATCATTAAAAAAAAACCAAAAAAACTTCCTTATATAAATCTACTCTCTTTCAGTTGAAAACCATTTGTCTTGTCACTACAGGCCCTATAGTGGGAAGGAAAATTTTCCCTCAGTCTTTCTTATAACATTGAAAGGACACCATAAGGTCTCCCTGAAGCCTTCTGTTCTCCAGGCTGAATAACCCCAACTCTCTCAGCCTTTCTTCAAAGGAAAGTTATTCCAGTCCTCTGATCTTTTTCTTGACTGTCCTGTGGACCTCTAAGAGTCTTGTTTTGGTGAGGTCTCATGAGAATGGAGTGCACAGGGAGAATCACCTTTCTATCTGTTGGCCACACTTTTTGGCCACCTCAGGATACAACTGACCTTGCAGTCAAATCCTGTGCAATCACATGCAAGGGCACATTGCCAGTTCATGTCAAAATTCTTTCTCCAAGACCACCTCTGTGGGGCTGACCTCAATCCATTCATTTTCCAGTCTGTATTGATACTGAGGATTGCCCTGAACCAGGTGCAGGACGTTTCATGTGGCCTTGAACTGCATAAGGTTCATGGAGTTCAAGCTTCAGCCGGCTGAGGTTCCTCAGGCTGGCATCCCCTCTAAGTTATCACAAAGCTCAGCTTGGTGTCATCTGCAAACTGCTGAGGGTGCACTCAGTTCCATTATCCCTGTCACTGATGGAGCTATTAGACAGTACTGGTCCTAGAGAAAATCCTTCAGAGTACCACTTGGCACTGGCTTCCTCTTGGATGCTAAGCCACTGACTGTAAGTCTTTTGACACAGCCTCCAACCAATTCCTTGTCCCGCTAGAGGGCCTTCATCAAACTCACTCTGCTGAGCTATGATATTGAGTGCATGAAAGGTGTGAATGATATGTTTACTGCAATCATTACAGAGGTGAACTGTAGGTGCAAGACACACTACAAATGCTAAAAGCTGTGCCACTCTCTAAGCTGGTAATTTATGCAATTGCCCAGTGCTGTTTAGCAATAGCTACTGTTACTCCCAAAGCAATCAGATGGTAGCCTGCTAGCACAATCCTAACCACTGAATACTACAAGTTGGAAATTTTTAAAGACAGAATAATTACCAATTGCTTATGAGTAATAATTTCGCAGAAGCAGTTTGTCAAATGAACCCGATTATGAATATATGTGAGTCTTTCTGGCAGTTTACAGACACTTTCTCTAATAAAGGGTCATGCCTAGAAATCGAGCATTCTCTTCTTGATTGAAGATCAGGTAAGTCCTATAATGTATTTCTGACAACCATGGTAAAAATATTAGTTAATATGCCTTAACAGATAAAGAAAGTAAAAGAAAAAGAAACCTAGTTGCAGGTTTTTAACCAGATATTTTAACTACATACTGTATTTCCCTAGCACTTGAAAAGGTAGCAGTTGGGTGCCAAACAACTTTTATACCCATCAGGTAAATATTAGATATTCTTCCTCTTACAAAATGGCCAGAGAATGTATCACATTTTTACCATAAGAAAAAACATTAATTAGCTCCATAGAACAAAATTATATAGTCAAATCCATACTCAGTTATTTATTTTAAAATAATATTGAAAATTATGGATTTAAATGATACTGCAACTAAAAGCTGGAAAATTTATGCACTTACCACTTGAAGCAGAGAAAGATAACCGATTGCAACATTATCAAAGTTTACTTTCACATTTTTCCACCGAACATCTCCAGTAGTCCTGTTCATATCTTCACACATAGTTTTATTACTGACTTGCTGTGGTGTGAGCATCTCATCATTTGTGGTGTTAACACAGTGATAGAACTTGCCAGCAAACAAATTTACTCCCATAATGCTGAAAATTAGCCAGAATGTAAGACAAACCAGAAGTACGTTCATAATGGATGGGATTGCTCCAGTAAGAGCATTCACAACCACCTAGTCAATAAACACAGAAAAAAAAATTTAAAAACAACACAAGGATTATTTTTTTTAAATCTAGAAGATGATTTAATATAAAACATTACATTACACTGAAGTAATGCAAACAGAAAAGGAGTAATGCATGTCATATAACCAAACATGCCACTGTTGGCCTTGTTAACAGACATGCAATTAGTGTTCTCCCATGATTTTATAATTTGGCATATTTTTAAGGATTTGTTTTACACATTATTTTCTTTTTTTTTCCTTACCCTCATGCCTTCAAAGCGTGACAAAGCTCTTAGAGGTCTCAATGCTCTTAATGTTCGGAGGGATTTAATTGCACCAAATTCTGAGAAACCAAGGGCAGTAGCTACTAAGCTAACCAATGAGACCTAGAGGAAACAAAGAAACAAAAAAAACAACGAAAGTGCTTTTCTTTTTTAAGTAGCTTCAAAATAAAAATGCCTTGAGTGGTAAAATTTTGATCTGGATATTGAGAAAAGATTTCACAAGGTCCCCAATCTTTCAGTGAAAATAAATTTTAAAAGCAAAAGAAGAAAAAAAAAAAGGAAAGTTAAATAGTCTAAGATGGCATGTAAATGGCATGTAAATTTCAGAACAGTTTGAACAAAAACATACCTTAATCCATAATACTATCTTTGGATATGTGTGTACGTGCATTTTTATTTTTAAAAAAATAAATAATTTCCTCTCCCCTCTATGTGTTTGATTATGATTTGGACAACCTGTGACACCAGCTATCAACTGACTTCTACATAAAGAAATGCTAAATATTACATTAGAAAATTAGAAAATTCAAAAGGTGTATTGCAAAAGGAGAAGGGGAAATATTACAAAACCCCGCAAAAATGCACATGAGACAGAATCCCAACCTCAGCTTCATTTCAACTTTCTGTTCTTTTAACTACCAAATAGTATAACTGCAGAAAAGCACATTGTTATCATAAGCTGGAAAAATCTTACTTTGGATTTTTCAAATTGTTGGTATTTTGGACAATTAATATGCCTTGAGAGTTCCTCTTTTAACATTATTACTTTTGTGGAAGAAAGAGCTTAATACACAAGTATTTTTGAAACCTTCAGTACAACTGGATTAGCTGTTCAAAAGTTGATTTTCCTGCTGTTTTCCAGTGCAAGTTGATGATTTGTGTCCTCCCTGAGCCTCCCACTCCAGACGGCTGTCTCTTGTTGTGTTTACACGACGATGTCTTCTGCAGATTTCTTTCTAAGGATAGCTCAAACAAGCTGCCAAATACTATACAGTCCCATCTTTGCTCTTTTCTGTGATACCATTTGTACTTGCACATGGAAAGCTGAGCAAAATGAGCATTTCTATTTGTTTCAAGGGTTTTTATCTGTTTCTGAAATAACTGTAAACATCACAATGGGTAAGAACCCTTCTGCCTGTCTACTCTAAGTTCTTTTCCAAACAGGGAACAGCTGGAGAGTTTAGCTTGACAGGTACAGAATAGTTAGCCTGAAAAGATTCTGTAAAATGTCTCACAGTGACAATTTGACTGGTACTGGCAAATTTGTTCAATGTTTATCTGGAGAAAGGCATAGGACAGAAAGTTAAAACAAAGATCTATTCAAGCAGTTGAGGGCAGCACCCACATGCTAAACCAGCAGGTAAAATGGCAGCAGGAAGAGAAAGAATTAAAATTCCTTGCTACAGGTTAAAAACAACAACAAGTCTGGCAATAATGTCAGAAAAAGCTAAGCAGACCACCACAGCTTTAGGGGTGGGAAAGAGTGGGTTTACAATACAGGAGGTTGTTTGACCTCTACGAATAGATTGCTAAATAGGGCATTCTCCATTCAAAACAGAGTATCAGCCTGAGCTGTCTAATCTAACCTTGAGGTTAGTGCTAATTGAAAACCTCCAATGGTGCCCCCCAACATGAATTGTTCTATAATCTGCTACTACAGGGCCACAAAACGCAGACAATCTAAACAGATGATTAAGACGGCTACATGAAAGCACTGAAATTGCTGAAAAAATGAAGAGCTCATACCTATCTACATGGATGTATGGTATACCTAATCAGAAGAACGGATTTTAAAACTCAAGTCAAGATCAACCTATCCCAATACAGGCTTGTACAGACACACTAATTCTGAATACTCCTTAAATAGTAATAATTTATTTATTTCTGTTTAATTTTCTTTTTTTACCAATGAACATTGTAATGGAAAAAAATTCCAAATATAAGTATCACAAGGTTCTGGACACATACTATCTGGTTATTCATAATATGAAAGGAGTCTAAAACACAGCATCAACAATTTTATGCAAAGTGACAGAATCTATCCAGATGATTGCCACTGATTTGCCATTAATTATAAAACTGTCGTAATTTTTCACTTAAGTTATAATAAAAATCAGAATGTTATAGCATCCACAAATAAAGCAAATATTAAAAAAATATATAATATATATAAATATATATATAATTTTATACATGTATATAATATATATATATATTCAGCCTATTCAAAGACAGTCCTAATTTTTTTTCCTTTCGTGTGCTAAGGTTATCTTGTTTTGGAAAATTTAATCTTAGGGGAGGACCCTTATACTTGCTAAGTTCCTACAGATCAGTACAGCTATTCTGGGAATATGTTCGATTTTGTACTTGGTATAAGTATAAACAGGAAGTTCACAACAGAAGAAATAGAAAGGCCATGAAAGTAAAAAGCAGGAAACTGCATATATCCCATAAAAGACATATCACATGTTTTCTCATGTCACTGAGCTAGTCCATTTTCTAAGAATGGGGATTCACTGAAAAGAGAAGCAGGAGTTAAATGAGGAAGACAAATAACAAACACCACTTGTGCCTTTCTCTCCAAAAAATCTACTTTTAAAAGAGCATTAGTTAAGTTTTAATTCTTCTAGTAGTGGACAAAATTTCTGTCCTAGATTCCAGATACCATCCAATCAATAGTTTACTTTTTTCCATTTGTTGAATTTCTACTCTAACATCTTTGCAAAAAGAAAGAACTCCTTTAAATGAACATATCATGAATGTAATGAACTTCATTTCTTTGGAGTGCAATATCAACACTAGTTTTTAATATTATTGTCAAAAAATATTCTTCCCTGTAGTGCTTTTTCAGTGCCCTCATTAAGACCATAATCAAATGCCATACCCCATGCGCTCACTTGAATTTCCCTTTCTTTTCCTGTGTCTACATCCTCCTTGTTCTCTGTTGCCACATCCACCAGACTGAAGTCAAATCAGTAAACAGTGCTCCCTCACCAGCTGGGACCCCACACAGAACACACGGTGTCAATGACAACACAAAGGCAGATTTAGTTACACACTGCATAATTGCAGCAAGATCTTATTCATCAGTCTGTAATTTTCTGTTCCTTTAAACCAGATTTATATTATTCACTGCATATATCTCTATCAGACTGAAGTTACATAAAACAACCTGCCTGAACAACAGAAACAGACTACTTAGAAAGCATAGTACCTACATCAACAATGAGGAAGTCCAGCCAACACCACGCATTAGTGAAGTAAGTCTGAAAACCATAGGCAACCCATTTTAGCACCATTTCCAGAATAAAGACATAAGTAAAGATTTTATCAGCATAGTCCAGCAGGATTTTTATAGTCTTGCGCTGTTCAATATATATATCTTCAAAAGCCTGTAAAGAATAGGTTACATATAGTCAGATATTGAAAAGTCTTTGAAAATTACAAATTAAGCCAGAACTAAATGAAAACAGCAAAGTAAAATCACTGTCAACTCTAGATGCTTTACCTTGAAAAACCAAAATAACAGAAATTACAATTACATTCTTTCTGCGTTTTAGATTTTATTATTGTCTGGAAATGGAATTACAATATGAAGTCTGAGGTTGCCAAAAAGATTTTCAGAAATTTCAATAACAGTGAACGCAGAATTATAATTTTTCACCCTGAAAAGCCTAGCCGGGTTCTGTCAGAAGACAGTCCCACTATTACATCAACTTCAATTAACAAAAGAGACCAGATATTATGTTGATGATCTCTAGTGAATTTCAGTCTTAGGTGCTGATGCAAGGTTTTAGTAGAGGGAGGCTGCAGATGTGGCTACTGTGAGAAGAGATCAGGGGACGGCTTTGTGCCAGCCCCACCATTGATCCCACACAGGAAACAGCTGAGCCCAGAAATGAAACTGACCGTGCCTCTGGGAAAACATATTTAAGAAAGGGAGAAACACTGCATGGCAGTATGAGGACTGAAGGAAATAAATGAGAGAAACTACCCGGCACACAGTAAGGTCAGAGAAGAAGGAAGGGAAGTTCGTGGTTCTTTAGGTGCTGGAGTAGAGACCAAGACAATATATAGCAAATCCTATGTCAATCAGCAACCAAAATGAACCCAAATACATGAAGCACTAAATGTCACTAAGAATAGTATAAAGAAATTCAGAACTTGCTATATAACAGTCCAGAAATACGGCAACAAAAACTGCAGCAAAAATTGATCAAGAACATGATGAATTCAGTATCTGCTTTTGGGATGAATTTTCATTTGAAATAGAGTAATTATTTCATGCCCATACCTTTCTCATGATTTTTAAAATTTCTTAAACAAGACTTTTAGGGTAATCCTTTTCATAAACACACACATCACTTTGCATTCATCAAAATTTTAATGAAATGCAAATTAAATGTAATACCTAAAATATTCTGGGAATTTAGTTCCAAGTTCTCTTCAAATACAACTTCGTGTTTTATTTTTAATGAATACACATGTGTTATAGTACTAACTTTGATAAAACATTTTTATAGGTACTGCTTCTATAGGTGCTAGCTCTACTCACCAGAGCACCACTGCTGAGAAGAATCATGAAGACAATGAATGATTCAAACCAGTTGTGCTCTACTATCTTGTAACAGGTTTTTCGAAGGTTCCACCAGATTCTTCCTTTTGTGCTCTCCCTATTGCCTTTACAGCATTTAAACTTCTGTACACAGCCTAATAGCACAAAAATTAAGAATCTTATATGGTAGAATTTTCATTATCCTGAAAAATCAAATCACTCTTAGCTAGCTCCTGTTCCATGAAGTTCAAGCTACTTCATGCTACTTACCATTTCAATTTTATACTTTGGTTGCAGGAAAACTTGAGTATACACAATTTTTTCTCTACTCTGATGCTACGTCAAGTTCATAGTAAAGGACAGTCATCTAAGTGAGCTAATTTCCATTTACAAACACATTAAAAATATGTATTATTCAGTTTATATACAGATAATTAAAGAACATATGCAAATGGTCAGGGAGTAGAAAAAAGAGCATACATAGCAACTTTCACATGAACTTGTTTGAGAATACAGAAGCTTCTTTTAAAGGAACTTTTGCCTTTAACAAAAAGTTCAAATAAATCAGACATAAAAAATATTTTTATTATATTGAGAACCAACTGGTGCTCCAAGAGGTGACTAAGGATACCTCTTTACATAAATAAATGTTTTAACAGATTATGAGAGCTTTTTCAAAGTGATACAGATTTGTGGCAACTGTCCACAGAAATTTGCCTCATGTTGAAGAGCTCTCTGTTTTATTATGTGAGGCCTCAAGGCATTGTAAGCAATGAACTTCAGTATCTGCCTAGCCAAGAGCAGCCTCCTTAATTCTTTAAAAATTATTAATCACATAAGAAAAATAAAACCAAGTTGACATGACTTTAATGGGTCCCAAGGGCATTCTGGTTTTCCTGTTAATTTGTAATATATCAACTTCTGTCATTAAGTTCATATGTTACAAATAAGTTACACTATATTTCATCATCTCAGCTACCACTGTGAAGAACATGAACTACCTTACCTTCAACAACTCAAAATGTTTACATTATGAAAAAACTAATCTTATGGCCAAGAATAAATTGGTAACACATAACACAAGGATAAGGAAGAATTGCAATATCAAATTACGTGAGAAAGGTCCATTTCTTTGTTGGATTTTTTTTTTTTAATTAAGAACTTGATATATAGTCAATACAGCCCCACACTGACAAACATAAAGACCAGTAAAACAATACTTCAAAAGGCAAAAGTCCTAGCCTAAATCAAAGATGTCCGCAAGACAGCAAATGAAAAAGCATGGACAGAATAGGAGAGTTAATCCTGGACGGTATTTTTTTTCCTGAATTATTTCCTTCATCATTTAAAAGGAAATTAAGATCTGTAATATCATAAAAAAACAGAAATTCTTTCCTACATAGTAAATTTCAATAGTCTCCTAGAAGATATAGCTATACAGAAATAAAATGAATCAAAACATTTAAGGACATGCAAGTATGCTGTTACGACTTCCTTACTAGAAGAGATACATAGGATCTCATCCAGCTGTTTTAACCCACAGTGTATTTCTACATCCTCTCCCTCCATTAATGGTGTAATGTCAACCAAAGTTTACTGTTTGAGTCAAACTTTCACTGAATGATGGTGGATGATCTGAATCACGCTCCAGATTGCTTTCAAGCACTAGGAAGTGACCATGAATAATCACGACTCCATTTTAAATTTCTCAGTAAAGTGAGACACACATAGTACTTCATAGATGTCAGTATTTCTATCTGTAACAGGCAAAACTAATCATACCCTAAGACTTGATGAACTAGGATCCTGGACTGCTGTAGCAAATAGCTTCCTTGAACTGCTAATGTTTGTTGTAAACAAGCAAAACGTAATTGCTAGGCCCAAATTTTATTTCCATACCTTCTGTAAAGCATGCCTGTAGTTCTGATGCTTTTTCTGGTTCAGTTTCACTTTTTTCTTCTCCAAAGACAGCTAAATTAACTGTACTTCCTTCTGACGAGCTGGAAAAATCTAGCTTCTGAAAATAAAATTCAATTATATTTTTACTTTATTAGTATTTATATTTTCAGAAGTGTAATTAACTAAGCATGCAACACCATGTGCCAGTAATAAGAACAATATTTTTCACCAGATATACAAAGAAGACACCCACATGTAGCAGTCAATGCTGTTGAAATGTGCGTAAATCATCCACTTTATGTCTAGAGAGTGCAGAGCACATCATGGAATCTTTCATGGAATTTCAGAATTTCTAGAAAGTTAACTGTTAACAAGTTGATTTACTGATACACATTCTATTTATTTTGCTTTCTACGATTACTTTATTATACATTTCAACTGGCATTAATTTGCATTCTTTTTTCCAATGCACATATGTTGTACATTGTGCATTCTGAAACTACCCATTACTCTGGTACACATACCTGTACAGTCAACACCCAGAAATAATTTTGGGGTTTTAAAAAAATAATTAATATTACGTAAGTAACAGTATTAAAATAATCCCCAAGCATAAAAACAAACACACACACATACAAAACTTCCCATCCAATACAATAATAAGTCTTAATATATTATTTTGTAATCTGCCTGTGTATTGCAGAGATCTGGAGATTTTAAGGGAAGATGTGGTGTCCTGTACACTTAAGTTAAGTATGAGTACCAAACTAAATCAGAGTAGTTTTGGTCACAGCATTCTCTGACATTTTACAATGTTATTATAAAGAAGTATATAACATCAGTAATGAAGTCACACAAGTAAGTGCCTGTAGGGAATGATGTAAGCACGCCTTTAAAAACAACCCTGGTTTTGTCAAATCAACACCACTTCTACTAAATTAGTTTTTTATGATTAAGAGATATTTAAGAGATAAATGCTGACAAGTTATAATCCAATCAAGTTATCTTTAGATCTCAATTGCAAAATGTGAAAGGACAAAATTATTTTTGGTATTAAACAATTTTTTGTGTTTGTGAAAGAAGACAGAAAACATGAAAACAGTAAGTAACCCATTATCCTGCATTAACTTTTATTAGAAATTGTTTTATTATATTGCCTACTTTGCTAATACTTTACAAACTGATTATCTGGAATAGAACACCCGTATTATTCATGTTTACTTTTCTTTTTTAGTAATGTAATTTCAAAATAGCAATATTCACAGCAAACAACTTTTCCTATCATTACTCCTCCTGAACCCAGGGATAGCAGAATATGCCCTCCACAATTCTATTATCACGCTGCTTTCATCATTCCATGACATAGCATATATATTGCAAAATGTTGCAGTGGTGGTGAGTAAACTAAAATATTTAATTAAATAAGTCAAATTATTAGTTTTAAAATATATACTTTTTTTAAGAAATAAGTTTTGTGTCATATTACTAATAAAAATTCAAAGCAATGTGAAATAGCCTGAGTAATTTGAACTGTAAGCTTAGCACACCTTTTGAGCAGATGACATTAATTCAAATGAAAGATGAACAACTACAAACACAAAAGGAACTGAAAAGAACCAATGTGTTTAGAACATGAAGTTATATATTTCATATAATTAATGGTAGAAGAATCAGAGATTAGAGCTTTTTAAAATTTATTTTTAATTACAAAAGGCAATTTTCTTTACACTAGAAATAAAACTAGAGATCCATTAACTATTTTGATATAAACCAGGTAGTCTGGTTTCCTCTTTCTACTACAGATGGTGTAGAGCATAATCCTACTGCTTGAAGAGTTACAGATTTAATTAAATATTGGTTCTCTTTTTTATGTGAGGGGCTTGTACTTTTCACTGTGATGCAGGTATCAAACAATAGCAACAACAATAAAAAAGTGATTTTAAGAATCGATATGAATAGAAGACTTTCTCCCTCTAATTAAAAATTAGAAATCTAGTTTCTTTGCTATTTACAACAGAATTCTTTGCAGAAATCGAACTGATCGGGGGAATCACTCTTATAGTAAGAGAACTTTTAGGAATGACAGGAATGTTCATCCTTCAACTTCCAGAACCCTTAGCTGCTGTTCAGTTTACTCAACAGATGTAAGACGGCCACATTGTCTGTACACTAAGCACTGGATTGAACAGATCAACTTAGAAAAAACTGGCACACATATCTCCTAAAAAAAAGCACTGGCTTATTATGCAGGGAAGGGTAAGTAAGACAAAGTGACACCCAAATGAAGAAGACCTGTGTATTTTTCAGTCAAATGACTGTTACTGGTCTGCATGCTGCTCTATGCTTGACCAGACCCATGCAAGCAGAAGCTTCAGTCAGGAGCAGTGTCACATAATCAATACCCATCAAATAAGACTCATCCCCTCATACCTGGGACCACCAGGGTGGGAGATTATCACATTCTACTCTTCCCTACTCTAGTGCCTTTTTGAAAATAGCTTCCAAAAATCCCTAGAAAGATACTTTTCCTCTCCTTTTGAACAGTTTACCATCCCCTCAGACACAAAAGAGAGACCTAAATATTTCCACTATATAATACAGTGCAAAAGAATACATGGAATATAATACAAGATTCTACAATAAAAACATGCAAACAAAATTTTTATTTGCAAAATGATTGCCTCAATGATCCCTAAATGGTAAAGAAAAGAAATGTCAAACTACTGACATCATCAGGAGTAAGAAATGCATAGCTTGGTATGATTAAGCTTAAAAAAACCTTTTGTGAGTTTTATGCCTCTAGAATTTTTGAATTTAGAGGTTTGGGAGTGTAGTAGTTCCTATTTTGTCTTTTTTTAAATTGTCTTAATTTTATCCTTATCCCGAGTTCTCCAATTTTATATTTCTTTCTTGTTTGAACATCCTTATTTATATAGTTTTAAACCATCCAGATTTTAGTCACCTGCATAGAAATTTTGATTAGTGTTTTATGTTTGTCTTTATAAAAATAAAGCAACTGGATTAAGTTCAGAAAGAAGCAATTATTTATGAAGAATGAAACTTACATAAATGATTCCCTATATTCCAACCTTGCAGACATATAAACTTCATTACTAGAATATAACTAAATCATGACATCCATATTCAAAGGAACTATGCATATGTATAAAAAAATACAATTGATTGTTCCTAGGAGTGTATCTTTCATCCAATATTTTAGCTTCTCTTATATGGGAAAATTGAAATGTGAGTTACAAAACGTTGTGAATAAACGCAAAACAATTTATATCAAAGATATAAACATTTTAGCATAGGAGTAACTATATATACATAGTATTAAAGAGGCATTGGTCAAATGAACATGATCAGAAAATGTTCATAAGTACATGACAGCTAAAGACATGGTACAACAGATGAACAGAAAACATCAAGTGAGGACAACCTTCCCATTTTCATAAAAATCATAGGTTGTTAACCTCTTTTAATCTTGAAAAGTGCCAATGCTTAATCATTCGGTTAACAATAATAAAACTGACAAAGCATGCAGGTTATGCCACAGAACTAGTACAGAAAATATCAAAGATGTAACAAGGAGAGAAGAACGTGTTGGTGCTGCCCTCAGTCATGCTGTGATGTGAGTCCCGGGACTCAGCTCACAGAGCGGCTGCGCATGTTCCCACTGCATTGCAACATATGGGAAAAAGAGATTGTAGCTGAGTAGCATGCAGGCCCATCAATCTCAGAAGTGATCAAATATGTATGATTTGTTTAGGTAACCTGTGTAAACGTGCTGACACGTTGCTCTGCCTGGTTTAAAAGCACAAGTCTTGACTGATCCAGCTTGATTTTACTCCTGTGAGAAGAATGGTACGCAATGGAATTAAAATATGGTATCCTTGAGGTTGTTTGAGTACTGGAAACAGAAGTGTGGATTACTCCTTACTTAAAATATGTGGTTTTTAGATACATCACATATTTGCAAAACAAATTTTTTAGGTGTGGATTAGAGCTTTAAGCATATCCAAATATATAATGGAAGAAGTAAGATTAGCAAAATATCTGAAGTTCATAGATGTATACTGGACTTGGGCATGAACATAAGTAACACCCCAAAACCAAAAAACCAAACCACCATCAAAAATCTTTCACCCTCAAGTCCTCCTCCTCCAGGAAAAAAAAAAAAAAAAAGCTCGAAGAAAAAAGACATACAGATACACCCACACTATCTGTATTTCAGCTTCAAGTATCATTTAAGTGGTATTAATTAGATATTTAAAATAACAGAAATATATTTCTCCTTGCATTTCATTTCCAAGGTTACTCCTGGTCTTCACTAGAGGCTAAATAGGACCGAGGTGTATCCTTTCTTTCAGAAAAAAGCTGTAGGCAAAACAAAAAGTAAATCATACCATGTTAAATATGGAAACTTCTGCATAAGAAATTTTTCCTGGCATCTTTAAATATTGAACTGAATGATTAAAAAAAAGAAATTCAAACAGTTCAAGGTGCATTATGGATTGCAGCAGACATAGCAATGAAAAACAAAACCTCATGCTTAGAAATAAAACTGTAAGTTCCTCAATTCGTCTTCTGGTATAAATCAGATCTCACGTCTTAGCAATGATTTCTCAAGGACTCATCAAATAGCTATGTTAGCTATGTAACAACTCCAACATAAACTGCTCCATTTAAAGGGCAAGTCTGAAAGAAAGAGCTGAACTAATCTACAACATGAAAGATAATTTCCCTACTGAATATGAACATGTGTACATGGATTTTGGGGGTTTTGTTAGTTTATGTATCTCCTGTGATTGCCAGTTCTCAGCCAGTTTTCCAAATCTGAGCAAGTCAAAATTGATACTAGGTAAAAATATCTTATAAACAGCTAGTGCTTATGTATCATCTTGAATATCAGAGGTAAGAAGGCACAGATTTTGTCACTCAATTCTAAAATATAAAATACTGAAGAATAGAGGTCTTCAACCGAAGGCTAATTTCCAGGCAAGTGAGAGATTTAAAGTTAAATTACCCAGATTCATTAAATAGTCCTTCCACAAAACCAAATTTTATTAAAACACTAAGAAACCTAGCAATCTTCAGTCAGGTTAATAACATGTAAAAGTTGTAGTAGCTATTCACAAACATTATAGCTTCATTACATAGAGCAGTTAATATTTTAAACAGGCTAATAATACTGTTTGCTTTGCTTTAAGTAAGCCTCTTAATAATCTACAGTCTTCTCAACTGAATGGTCAATTTAACATCTGCAGTAACACAATCTCCAAAAAGTAGATGGAACAAATAAAGGGTCAGGAAACAAGCTACTGAAATAACAAAACAAACTAATACTGAACACTGTACTCTGCAATAAAAGAAATACCTAAAGAGTACCTTATTACACCTTTCTAAATTTAATTTTACTACACTTTACTGGAACGAACGTTTATTCTAAACTTTGGAAGTGATACTGGCAAATTAATTGCCAGTTCAAAACGAAACACCTGAAAACCAAAAAAGCCCACAACCAACCAAAAATCTCTCAGACTCATCAACTGAATGCCCATAAACCAACCACACCCAAAAAAACCCAAACCAAAAACCCGAAACACATCTAGACAAAGCAATCCAGACTGGAGTACAGTTGTCTGCACAAGCGAAGATATTCTATTTATGTCCTCATGTCCTCAGGTGCCAGAGGTGGTGATACCAGACACATCTGCTCGAGCCACAGATTGCAATCTGAATTTTAGCATCTTTCAAAATCCTGCCGAAATCCATGATTTTGCTTTTCCCCTCAGACTGAAGCTGCTGAAAAATGACTACAGTCCTAGAGCTGATTCAGTTTAAAATCAGGCAGTCGTCTTAGAAGTGTCTTAAAACTCGCAAAAACAAGTAAGAAATTAGTATTTTTTCATTCAGTAATTCTTTTTTTCTTGAGTTTTTAATTGATACATTCACCTTATAATACAAACATTGCTCCCTTGGCTTTCCCACATCATTTTGACTTCAGAACATGAAAAATGTTGTTACTGCTCTCATTAGCCTAAGTCAGCACCTCTGTTAAGTTTATCCAGTAAAAGTAATGATCATTTTCCTTAAAGAGTATTAATATTCTTTATTAATATCTTCTCTAATATTTTTAAATAGCAGTTTGCTTACATTCGTAGTTCACAGAAAAATTACAATTATAAAAACCCCCAGTTTTTGACACTGTTTATTCTGTACATATATACTGATTTCTCTATTCAACTAACAATTTGGTAGTTTGCTTTTCAAACATCCTCATAAATGGGTTCACATAAATTTATACAGCTCTTCCAGGATTTCCTACTCTTCTGAACTCCACTTTCCCACTTCAGAATATTCACTCTCTGTACAGTCCAAGAATCTTGACTTAAAATTTCTTGGCATTTCTAAGCAGGAAGAATAACACTAAGAAACAATACAGTTGGTGTAATTTATTCATCTAAAATAAAAAGTATTTAAATTTTACCTCCTTGCTTTCATCCAAATCTGAGTCACTGCTAAACTCTTCTGTATTCAGATGTTCAAAATCAGACTCTCCAACAGCTATTGGTACTGTAACAGTAAGGCTTGGGTTGTTTATGAATGATGTATAATCATTGCCACCTATAACAGTGGCCATTCCATTTTCATTTTTCGTATCTCTCATTAGGTCAGTGATGGTACAGTTGGAAATGCAAGGGTTTCTCTCAACATTGAACTGATCTGTTGCTGTTCTTTCATTTACAGCAGCTTGTTTTCCCAAACAAGACTTTCGGACACATTCACCTGCTTTTTTCTTCACATAATCTATTCCCTTCTGAATTCTTGCAACAGCAATCTGCAAGTTGTTCATTTCATTATCATCTTCTGTAGCAGTAAGGTTGTCTGAACTAAATGAACTCAGCAGCAAGGCCAGAAATAGATTCAATACCTAATTAAAAAAAAAAAAAAAAAAAAAAAAAAAAAACAGAGCTGATTTTTTTCCATTTTTCATTCATATGTTTCTTATGAACCCATTATGAAAACAGGCTTTGTGTTTTCATTTACAGTTTACACTTCTGAAAGCACACAGTAAATAAAATGCAAATACAATTTAAACACAATACCTTCCCTATACCTCAACAGAAGGGATTTTGTGGCTTTACATTGCCTATGTTTGTGGAGGGTCAGAAATTAATGATTCTTCAGTACTGCCTGAACAAATTCAACATGTTTACTTTTCTGGCAAATTGCAGCACTTTGATCTGTGCAGAAAACACATTTTCTATGTGCTGGTCCAAACCCACAAAAAATATTTTTTTGTATGCAACTTAAAAAATGAGGAATGCACCCTGTCTTTTAACCCCCAAGGCATTCTTTTCCCACAGCAAGACAAAACATAGACCAGTTATAAAAGCCCAGAGGTTACCAGGAACTCAAATGCCAAAGCAGCATTTAAGAGTACCATTACGAGAGTACCAGCTCTTAAAATCTTCAAATCAGCTCTTCTATCAGCTTGGAAGATAAAATAAAAAAAAAAGTGTTGGGAACACAGACAAATGAATAAAACAGCCCTGAACATACAGCAGGGATGTCTGCTCATGTAAGAAGTTTTCCTAGAGCTATGTAATAATATCAGAATATAGTAAACACTGAAAATATTCACACAGGTGGATGCTTCATTCCACAAAGTTCAATCTTCCTGGTTTAGAAAACTACTTAGGGAGTTCCACCAAATAACTTCACAGTTCTCTTCATTATAAGAGAATAGATTTATAGAAAATCCTGAAGCATGTGGCTGTGCAACTAGAAGCAGTGCTAGCTTGGTTTAAAGATACTTACCTTATTCCCCTCAGAACTTTTATTCCTAAAGAATACTTCCAGGATGGCTAATTTAAAATCTCTTCTGCTACTGACAGTTGTTTAAAGCAGAGATGTTGAATAACAGAGAGAATGAGAAAAGCAGAGCAATAGGCAGAGCAATTAATGCCTTAACTACTGTCGAGTTAAAAAATAGAAAACATTTAAAAAGAGAAATTTATACTCGTAAACTAGTGTCAAACTGAAGCTTTCCTCTGAAAAAGAAAAAAAGCAAATATAATACAGGCCACGTTAGAAGTATCTGTAAAAAGCACTTATGAAATAGAAAGCAAAAAAGTGAAGAAGCAAAAGAAAAGCTGAAGTAATTGAATCTGGTTTTTTTTCTGCATAACAACTTCCTTCTAATTCAAGTTTCCTTACACCATTTGTGTAAAATGCTGGCTGTGCAGCAACCAGGTCTCAAAATGGCATACATAAGTCTTAAGAGTCTTAAGAATGCAACAGCAGTCATTTAGACAGGAGAGATCAGAAAAAGTTTTTTATAAAGGCCCAATAACCTGCCTATATGTGATAGGAAACAATGACTAAATCAGTTAGGGAGAAAAGGCCCTGCTATATCCTCTTCTGCAGATAAGAAACTTTCACCCTGGAAGTCCAACACTGGGGGTGCCTTTGCTCTTCTCTCCCTCTCAAGGTAACCAGGAGTAGTCCACAATACCCTGAACACCCGGTGCTGCACACTCTCATCCACATCATCTGAACCACACTCCAGACCCCTGAGGGGATTCATCCTCCAAGCTGAGAACTCTAGATAGGATCAAAAATCTAACAAACAGAAAACTCCATTTGAAAACCCATACTCATAACAAATCCAAAACATTAAAAATAATATTTAAAAATCACATTTAATAATACTTTTATAATTAATTACCGGTTCTCTTACCTTTCATATTCTAAATTAATTGTAACATGATTTTGGCTACATACCACTAGGTTTCCAATCACCATGACCAGCATGAAAACAATAAGGCACATGGCTTGGCCTGCAACCTCCATGCAGTCCCACATTGTTTCTATCCATTCTCCACACAGCACTCGGAATACAATCAGGAAGGAGTGGAAAAAGTCATGCATGTGCCAGCGAGGAAGTTCACAGTCACTGGAGATCTTGCAGACACATTCCTTGTAGCTTTTCCCAAACAGCTGCATCCCAACCACAGCGAAAATGAACACAATGATGGCCAGCACCAGGGTCAGATTCCCCAGAGCCCCCACTGAGTTGCCAATGATCTTAATCAGCATATTTAGGGTTGGCCAAGATTTTGCCAATTTGAAAACTCGCAACTGGAAAAAGAAATATACAGGCATTATTTGCAGTAGTTACAAAAATGGTATAAGATGACTTAGCATACTAATTCTTTTACACAAGAAAGAAACAGCTCACTGGATATATTTGTTCAGACAGTGAATTCTGAAAACATTATACACCTTGGACATTACATGTAAAAACAAAATAAAAATATTTTTCTAACAAAATAAAGATTTTTAAAATTTCTTTTGGAAAGGGGAAAATAAAAATCAATCTTCTTAAAATGTATTAAACCCATGAATTTTATAATTCCTACATTTTAAAAGAACACCTCTAGCCTTCTTGCTGTTTCCAGATAAGAAATTCAACAAGACTACAAATGTTTTCTACTTCTCAATATACACTAAACAAATTGTACATTTCACTGAGCTTTACCCATTCATATTTAAACAATTACAATAAAATTACAGCTCTTTCCCTTGAAAGAATATTTGCTTCTGAACAATAAAATGACATATAGTATTCAATGATAAATCATTTCTAAAACATGCCTGCAGAGATATCCTGTGTCACTTACTAAAAAATATACCTAATGATAAAAGGTGTGTCATTTATATGAATAGAGTTGAAATACAAACATAATTCATTAATTAATGCAGATGTATTATTTATATATATATATAATATATATTACCAATCTGAATGATCGGAGAACGGATAATCCATCCACGTTAGACAAAAAAAGCTCCACCAAACTAAGAGTAACTATAAAACTATCAAAAATATTCCAGCCAACTTGGAAATAATTAAAAGGATGCATGGCAATTATCTTGAGAACCATTTCTGCTGCAAAAATTCCAGTAAAAACCTGAAGAAAAAAATTTTATTGTTACTTTATGGATGAATATGAAGAAGTTGGACCAGCAGATAAAGAACAATTGAAGTAAGAATATCTCTCTTACAGCAGGATGTCACTAAGTAAAATTATCACAAATTGAACCCCACAGATAAGGTTAGTGGTAACATCAAAATGAGCTGTAGCATAAACACATAACATCAGTTAAAGCTAAGATAAATTCAGTGTCTACTGAAGAATAAGCTATTCCTAACAGGCCTCCAGTTTGCTCCTTATGTCTGCCATCCATCTAATTAAAAAAACTTTCCCCAGCAGCATAATGCACTCTCTCTTGTCAGAATGGAAGCTGCTTTAGCAAAGGTGTATGGGAAAACATGAATTGGTCATAAATCAGACTGATGTACCATCAATGAAGTCTATACAAGAACTCACAAGTAAGCTTATCTTCTCAAACTGCCAAAAAAAGGTCAACTGTGCCATGGCTTGCATAAGTAAAACTCCTTTCTAACACTCTGGTATCTTCTGAAGCACAAGACAAACAACACCTCTGAAATAAATTCATTGAATTAACTGTAGATGTATGATCACCAGTATCTATAAAACTGCATAAATTACTATCTTTCACAAGAAAGATGAAAAAAAAGTTCAAAAAAAATCAGGAACATTTTACAGTCTTTAAAATGTGGCGCTACAGAGCCCAGAAAGGAAGAAAGCAACTGCTGAAACTATACCAGTGTCATAGTGGCATACTGGCTGACTGGGAGCACTCACAAATTCTTGGCACAAAGGAATATTTACACTCACACATACTAAATGATTCCATTACATAGGAAAGGTAGAAATGGAAGTTACCTGGGTAAAATATACAGACTTTATCACAAGAGAGCCCTCTGAAAGAGCTATTGATCCTCACCTATTTGTGTTCCCTATCTTTTCCTCAAAGACATCCTGCATATATTTTAAACAGCAACATGACATGTTTATCTTCTACAGATAATCTCTCATTTCAGGTTAAGCTGAAAACACCGAACTATATCTGTATGGGCTAAAAATATCAGAACACAATTTAAATGCTGATACTTTAACACTGTCCTTAAGTCTGTTACCAACATGTATTAGAATTTCACATATTCTAATAACCAAACTGTTTTCTCATTTTTCTAGATCCTAATCACCACAATAATCACTTAGAATAAGCATAGGTTAGGAAGTATATCATATCTGCATTATTGCTGTTATAAATCAAACAAAGCTATCTCAGCAAACCTGACCCACAGACTGTGTCCACTAAGGAACAAAACCCAGCTGTATCAAGAGATACTCTTAGAATCAGTCACATTCTTCACCTTCCAAATTGTTATGGTCCAATCACATAAATGGTCTTCAAGGAAACAGAAAAATCAGCACATAGAAATAGCAGTGAAAAATAATAATCCAAAATAGCATTCAGCTCTTTTCTGTTATCAATGGTACGTACACTAAAAAGGATCTAATTTGGCTCCTACCTATTTTTGTAATACTAAACAAAAACACATCAGATTTCTTTCCGTTTCATTTCATTCAAACTCTGGCTGTCGGAGAAGTTTTAATACAGAAATCAAACTTTAAGATACAACATCTCTCAAATACTCTTCTATACAGCATATTCCAAATGGTATTATTACACTATTTTTAGTTCTATTAAACTGTTAATACATACTTTATGAGATGACAATAACAATAATAAAAGCAATTCTATTCCAAAGAGAAACCAGGTTCCAAATGTATACAATTGTATAGACTGAAGGACTTACCAGATTTCCTACTGTAAGTACAGTGGCAAATTGTTTAGTCATTGGATAATGTTCCATGGCCATAAATAGCGTGTTTAAAACAATGCAAACAGTGACAGCCAGATCGACAAATGGATCCATTACAATGAATTCAACTATACTCTTTATTTTTAACCAGGGCTCGCAACACTCCCAAATTAAGAAAGTGTGGGCAAATTTATCCCAGCAAGGTGGACATTTTTTTTTGGATCCTTCAAGCTCTGGTGAAAAAGAGAAATTTATAGTGAACAAATTTTGGAGAAAATGAAGATAATTTTTAATCTGCTTTTCAGGTTTTAATCTTTATACCTGGAGCCACTAAGGACACTTGGAGGAACATCCTCAGACTTCCACGAACTTTATTGTTTCTGACACAAAAGGTATTAGAAAACTGAAAGAAAAACCTCAAGTGTTCTGAGCAAATAATTCTAAAACTTGTCTATTTTTAATAACATACAATCTTGTTTAAACAAACCAAAAAGCCATAAAAACTACGCTTCTGATTAGGGCTCTTTTCTCAGTAAAACTTTCGACTTCGAAGTCCTCTTAAATGTCAAAGTAGTTATTTTCAGGGAAAAAAATAACATTAATTTGAGCCTGAATACGGCTTTGAAAATTAGTCAAGTTTTGTTCATGATTTTTACTAGTAGTCATTCCACTATTCCAAGTAATTCTTGTAGAAATTTTCTTCTCCTTATTAACTAAAGGCCTTTAATTTTCTCTAATATTTTTAGGGTATAGTTAGTGGAAAACGTATCACAAGGCATTTCTTCCAATAACTGCATTGCTAAGCATGAATAACTAGCATAAAACCCATACATAATACCCATTTTAATTAGATTGAGTTCTTTACATCAGCCTGCTTATCAGATTTTTTCCTTTGTTTTTTCACTATGTACATGCATTTTTTTCCTGTTATTCAGTTTATGCATTTGTAATGGCTACATATTTTTTCTCTTCTCTATTTGCATTGTAATGTAATACCTTCAAGTAAGTCTAAGACTATGTCAAGAAAGTTCAAGTATCTACAGTTATAACACACCTTCCATTCTAGTTGTGATAACATCAGCTAGACTCATGGCCCTTTCCCTTAAATCAGGATCCTCCAGCAACTCCATTGGTATTTGATACGAACTTGTACGTCTGGTTTTTGTTTCCATTTCTGTAGTAGTGCTCTATAAAAAAAAAAGAAAAAAAAGAAAAAAAAGAAAAAAAAGAAAAAAAAGTGTGTAAATTAAATTCAACTTTAGAAATATTGTGATGTTTTTGTAAATTACTATTTTCATTATATACTTCCTAATACTATTAACACTTATAAAACATTAAGAAAAACATTTGGATACTTAGTTCCCATATTTCCACTGCATTGTACTCAAATAACATTACTCCACTTTAGACACTAAAATTTTGGAGAGGGCGACAGCCAAGAAAACAAAGCAAGACCTGGAGAATTTGTGTAAAAAAAATTCCCAGTTCCATACTTTCTCTACCAATATTTCCATTCTAAACTAGTTCATTCACAAGATACTTCTAAAAAGCGCTTAATGCTAGGAAGATTCTGCAGCAGCAACTACTTCATAAAAGTAAGTTTTAAAGATCAATTTTGACCTCTATACCCATTCAAAACTTATTTAAATTATGTTTTCTAAATTGAATCGTTATCAACTATGATTTATTTTATGAATTTTAACTGAAGAAACAGCATAGGTCTGACTTAATTGATCCCAAAAATGAACACTAGTTTCACATTGTTTTTTTATAAAAAATGAAAGCTGTGTTACAACTATAGTATTGAGCACATCTCAGTTATGAAAAAGTTTTGAATGCGTAAGAATGGGTAGTTTTTTTTTCAGGACATTAAATAAATGCATGAAAATAAAAGTATAATAAACTGCAAGAAGATTATAACTGCAAGGAAGCTGGCTGATAACTGCAAGGAAGCTGGCTGATGTACTTTC
Source organism: Sturnus vulgaris (assembly GCF_052056855.1). Taxonomy (NCBI): domain Eukaryota; kingdom Metazoa; phylum Chordata; class Aves; order Passeriformes; family Sturnidae; genus Sturnus; species Sturnus vulgaris. The sequence continues at coordinate 22,886,004 of NC_142249.1, read as the reverse complement.
AGGTGCTGTGACCCATATAGAAATTTCTGTTTTATTAAAATAACGTTTTCAGGAAAAAACATGCAGATGTCTCTGCTCCATTCCTAAAGCAGACTGAGGGAAAAGGAAAAATCGAGAAGAATTAAAATGTTTTGTTTGTCTGGGGTTTTTGTTTGTTTTTTTAATTATATCCTGATCCTAGGCAGTGAACAATTCAGATAATCTTTGAAATCCAGGAGGAAAAAATGTTTTCAGAACTTTTAAAATGTCAACATAATCTTAAAGACTATGCTATATTTGCACAATACCAAATGTCTGAACAAGGGAGAAAACTAGAACCAGCATATTACTGACAGAGGATCAGAAAATACACTTATAAGGAGGGTAAACCATAAGGAAAAAAAAAATTAAATAATCTAATCATGTACAGGAAGCTTAGAGTTGAACATCCTATTTAGGCCCCTAAAACAGATTTAGCAATGGAACATTACTAATCTGATTCATTAAGTAGATGGATGAATATCATTGCTTTGCAGGTATGTAAAAACTTACTACTTTGTTCTCTTTAATGCTGCAGCCTCTCATTTTTGACTGAATCACTTCAAACCCATTTCATTACAGTAAGATCTGCATTCACAACTTCCCATCCATTTTCAAAGCAAAAATTTCATTGAAACATTGTCTATGCACTAAAGAATGGCCATGAAACCTGGAGTAATTTATAACTTTCGTACATTGCCGTCAGTCGCTGGCTTATCTATTATCACCTCTGGCAGAAGCTGTCCAGTAGGAGACAACAGACCCGGCGGTCCATCCACCAAGGAAACCACTCCATTGCAATCCACAGTGCTGTGCATCTTCCCATTCACTGGGAAGAGTGTCATCCTTCTGGATGACCTACTGGCCTGGCTAATGTTACTGCTGCGCCGTTCGCCGTGTCTGCGCGGCACAAACAGGGAACCTCTTCTGCTCGCGTTATCCTCAAACGTGCTGTGCTCATCATCAGCCAACTCATTTTCAGATCCTCTCTCTCTCACATCATCTCTAGAACTGAAAAGACTTGTTCTGCTACTAGGCCTGGGAGAAAACAGGGAGCCATGAACACTCAGCAAAGACTGCAAAGAAAACATAAAAAATTACGGTCTGAGAATTTTAAGTGTACAAAATGCATGTCTATGTATAAAAAAAAAAACAGTAATAAGTTACATTCCCCAGGAATTTGTCCGTGTTATCTTTAATACATTGCCCCAGGCTGGGTAAACTTACAGTGTACCTAAAACAATAACTGGAGTGAAAAAAGTAACATGTATAAGGCCATAGTAGTTTCAATCTCTGCTCTAAAGAGAAAAAACAAGATTTCCATAAACTCCAATGATCCACGTAGATCATGCATTACATTAAAAGACAGCAATACCTCTAGTCTTCCAAATTCATACATTATACTTAAATTTACCTTTTTGGAATTAAGAAGGTATTTCTATTTCAGATTAACTAGGAAAATGTAATGCTGCTGTGCATGTTAAAGTCCTAAATTATAAAATGAGAGAGAACAAAACACCTTTTTAAGGTACACTCTAGAAACTAATACCAACCAGCAAGGTTCTATTTAAGAGAACGTTACTTTATTTTTCCTTTGTTGCCTTACATTGCAAAGTTGCAGTGAAGTTGTTGGGTATGACAAAAATGAAAATTACACTACTCACAGTACCTGGTGGGGTGATGTAAATGGCTTCCCATAAGTTAGTCTGTTCCCATCAAAAGAAAAACGGAAACTTCTCCTTTTGATACTGCCATCTGATTCAGATTTTGGAAGATTTTCATCCTTCATGTCATTCTCTTCTCCAGAGAGCTCTCTCTGCCTTCTTTTCTTCCTTCTATTTCTCCTTTCTTTGGCACTTTTTGAGCTAAGCTTGGATGCATCTGAAGAACTATCTGAGGGTGCAGCATTCCCACTTTCACAGCTGCACTCAGTCATCTCTGCTGCAGCTGCTGCTATTGCCTGCCACAGCAATTATTTAACAAGATGCTTTATAAATCACACCATTTTAAGAGAAGGATATAGCCCTTGTTCCTAAGATCTGTATCAAATTACTTCTAGTAAACAGCATAGTTGGATTTGTGCAAAACTACAAATGAAATTCTGTAGTATGCGTGGAATGTGGACGGAGTTCTATTTGGCTTCCATATCATGGAGTCAGCCACATCAACTACAGCCACGAACTTCATTAGAAAATATTTTAAAATTAATAAATGTATTAGAGTGAATGCAACAGGAAACAAAAGAGCTAAACAGAGCCACACTTAAGTCTGTATTAATTTAGTAAACGAATCCTAAGTTTTATTGTAAGTAGCTTCCTTAAGCTGCTTCCAGTCTTCAATTCACCGGTAGCAGCACAAGTAGCAAAAATCAATCAGAAATTTATAGATGAAAATACTTTACACTCTAATCAAGCCTTGAAAAGTATTGAAATTATTTCTAAGATGAGAATTTGGAAAATCATCATGACCGTTTACTAGATGCTACCCCAAGATAAGAGAGATTTATTTAAAACTATTATATTAGAGACTACTCTTTGTTCTCAGTTCAGAAATTCATTAACGCTTTAGATATTATATATTTAAAAAGCAATAAAGAGGCATAGAAAAAGCAGTCTAAAGTACTTACACGTTAAAGAATGGAATTTTTAAAATATGTGAATTTAATTATTGGTTTTAACCTATAGCATGCAAAGGAACACACTAAGGCCCAGACTTTTCTTAGAAAATACCTGAGCTTCTTCTTGCTGCTTCCGCAGTTGTTCAAGCTCTGCTTCCCTCTGCTCTGCTTCAACAAGAGTTGCCTGATTTTGTTCTTCATAGGCCATGGCAACCACAGCCAAAATCAAGTTAATCAAATAGAAGGAACCCAGAAAAATCACCACAACAAAAAAGATCATGTATGATTTGCCAACAGCTCGTAGTGTCTATAGGAGAAGAGAAAACAACCAGCTGGTGAAGAAATTCTGCAGTTCTGCAGTTCATAAGCATTAATGACTTTGAAAAGTGCAAAACTAATACTTTGTTGTTTCCTTCTGTAGTAAAATCATACAAGTTTTCTGAATTACAAAGTAATCAAAATGGAGCATTCTTGTATGTGAAAAGCATGCTAAAGGGTCATGCTGCTTTGCAACAAACCTCTTTAAATGCCTAATAAACTTGAAAAGTATGTGGGATCAGAGTTATTAATGGAAGTCATATCACATATCACAGGTTGGAGGCTTAGAATGCTTACCATGTATTAGCATGCTTTTCCTTTGAAATAACCAAATGAATTAAAAATGGCACAATTGATTAGATTATTAGGAGATAATATTTATTATAATTAACACATTCACACACACCATATTATGAAAAGCTACTCTAAGAAAGTTAGTTTACCTCAAGTCATGCATTCCAAGTTATAAAAAATAGGATTAAGAGTATTGAAACTAGGTTCAGGTTTTGCTGCCATTAAGTCTTTTTAGAATTTAAACTCAATATTGACATTTTTGAAAATAACATAAGGCACAAAATGAAACATACACTGTAAAGCTTAAATTATGGATCAAAAAAACCCTCAGGTGCCTCTTCAGAAATCAAGTGAGATTCTGTACTAAGTGCCTGTGTCTGCCTAGTTTTGCAACTGAATTTGCTTCCTTTGATAAATTTTAATGGCTAACAATAGAATGGTATGTAATACATATTAGAAATGAGTTTCCATGATTGATTCGGGGCCAGTAATACACTAACCACAATTTTTAAAATATACTTACCAACTGATAAAGATTTTCCCAATAGTCCTGTGTCATCAGTCGGAACAGTGACAAGAAAGCCCAACTGAACGTGTCAAAACTTGTATATCCATAGTTAGGGTTTTTACCAGCTTTCACACAGATAAACTCTTCTGGGCATTTACTAGGAGAGGGGAAAAAAGAAAAAGGCAAAACAACTCATACACAAATTTTATATAACACTTTTTTTTTTAAATTATTGTTTCTTGAGCTTCTTATGAAGCTTCATCTGTGGAGGGAGCTGCTATTTATGGATTAAAACAATTCAAAAATTAGTGAGGAAATTAAAAGTCTGTTCTTTAAAGAATAATCCAGAGAAAGCAAACAAGTAATGACAATATTTCCTTCTATCTCCTTTCACAATTTTAAACAAAATAAAGTTTATTATCAAAAGTTTGATATTACCTCTGCAGATATCTTCAATGAAAACAATGTATGTACTGAACACATAGATTTCAATAGGTGGATACTGCCATGCAGGAAAAAGACAGCCAGCACACATATTTTATGCTGAACTTTGTCTGTCAGTGAGGTTGGCATACGAGATTTCTTGACTTCTTCAAATCTGTGAGCGTAATTAACAAATCCTACCAATTTGTCAAGAGCAAATAACCAGCAAAGCGATACTTTTATCACATGAAATTTTTCATATTGGTTTTGAGAGTAGGTGATGCAATCTTGATATCAAGTGTAAGTACACTGTTTCAATTAGGACAGAGGTTCTTGTCCCCAAGACCTCTACAGAAAAATACTATGAAGATTTCTTTAATATATGTTTGTCTATTTCATGTGCATTTACACACGTACACAAAATTATCTCATAGTTACGTATATAAGTTAAATGTTTATAAAAGTCATTTGAATATGTGGGTTTTAAAGCTATTGCCAACCAAAACCAAGGGGTAGACTTATAATTCATAAGCATACAGAATTATTTGATTTTGTTACCAAAAAAATTGTCACAGAAAGAGGCCATGCATGCAGCTACCAGACAGAGGAAGCCTGAAGATGTCTTCCTTAAATCTGGTTATAAATCTCAGTGCTCCATGCCTATTTTAGGATTGAGAAATGGCAGGGAACCCATGATAATGTTCTTATATCATTGATAACACAAGATCTACCTGCTAAGTGGAATTTTCTAGTTACATATGAGCTTTTAAAACAGATTTCCAGCAAAGCATTTTGTCATTTAACGTTTTTATTCATTCAAGTGTCTAGCCATTAGGAACCATGACCACATTATTATTGACTGCGACGTTAGGTAAGTAAATTACCTTTTTAAAGTTTAGATTGATATTTTTTACATGTTGCCTTAGACAGATACTATGTCCTTTTCAGTGTACCTTACCCTGCATCTGTGCTATTGCCACAAAGCAAAAAATCCTTTGATCCTTCTGGGCGATAGAAATGACCTAAAGAAAAAAAAAGAAGTAATATGTTTACAAATGAAAGGAGGTGCTTTTGGTTTTTTTGTGAGTATGAACCTACGTTCAAGTCATCATGTTTTGGATGCTCATAACCTCCCATGAACGTTTTCCCAACAGTATGTTCAAATACTGGCAGAATCATAGAATTTCTTGGGTTGGAAGTGACCTCAAAGATCATCTGTTTCCAAAACCCCTGCCATGGGCAGGAATGAGACTTAACAGATCAGGGCCCCATGCAATCTGGCCTTGAACACTTCCAGGGATGGGGTATCCACAACCTCTCTGGGCAACAAAACAAAAACACACTGCAAAAATAAGATCCTAGAACAACAATTTGAACATAATTTGCATATTCTTTTCTTGAGCCACTGCACACTGAATACTCTTCCAAAATAGATAAGAGATAGAAAATACAAAACTTAAAACTCTTATTCAGTAAGTAGACTGTAATCAAGCAAAGCCTATATCCTTTAAAATGGAACATTTATAATGGCTTTCTGGCAACTTTGAAGTCAGAGCACCATTAACTAGCACATCCTGTGACTATTTCACATCTTGGGAAAACATGAAGGCAGCATTTAAAAAGAAGACAGGTATTCCAATTGCAATGTTCTTACAGCTGCTGTATTGTAAACAACTTTACAGAATTGTTCTTTTAATTATAAGGCGGTAGCCTTCAGAAAAAGAGAAATATATATCACTATTAATGATTAACAATAGTACTGTCCTTAAAATAAAAGACAAAAAAATAATACAGTTAGAAAGATTAAAATGAATTAGGAAAGAAGTTTATAAGAGCGAGGGTAGATCCCATTCAGTGAGACACAGGCAAACTGGAGAAACAGACTGACAGGAGACACAATTCAGCAAAGACGAATGCAGCTGTGTATCTGGGAAGGAGGAGCCCCTTGCAGTGATACAGGCTGGGAACTGACTGGCCGAAAACAGCTCTGCAGAAAATGCACTTGGAATTCTGTGGGACAGAGAGCCAGGAGAGGCTGTCAGCAGTGTGCCCTGGCACCCAAGAAGGACAGCAGCCTCCAGGGCTGCAGGAACAGAAGGCCAGCTCACAGAGTGAGGGAAGCCACTGCACCCCTCAGCTCTGCACTCATTAGACTAGACCCAAAGTATTGTGTCCAGGTTTGGCACCACAGATACTGATAAAATGGAGCACAGGGTCAACCAAGGTCATGAGGGAGCTGGAGCATTCACCATGTGCCAAGAGGACACAGAACCTGTACGTGCTCCACCCGGCATAGGGAAGGCTCTGGGGGGAGTTGGAAGAAAGCATCCAGTGACTACAAGGAAGTTATCAACAGGATAACCTGTCAAGAGACAGGTTCTTCTCAATTGTGCATGCCAGAAGAATGACAGACAAGAGGCATAATTGCAAACAGAGGTTCTGACTAGATATAAGGAGAAACTTTTCATCATGAGGATAGCCAGGCACTGAGATCTGGAAAAGAGACAGAAATCTGGAAACACTCTTATCTCAACTAAACCAATCTGCTGTCATTCTCAGCTGATGATCTTGATGTACCTTTCAAGCTGACAAAGGTTTTGGTTTTTGTAGGGTAAAAAAACCTACTGTATTAGCCAGAAACAGCCCATAACATATGAATATAGGAGGATGAATAATATTTGAACATAGCAGGATTCCAAACTGAACATTTAAATATAGCGATGACAAAATCTACCATTCAAAACCAATATTTATAATACAGCTGACACTGCATTATACAAGTGATTAAGAATAGTTCTATGAGAAAGCAGGAATACAAACAAAACTAGACCAAACAGCCTTGCCTACATCAGCACTCTGTAGACTCTCAACAAAGATGAAACATGTAGCAGAGAAAGCAACTCACATTCTGGAATTCTTTTAGATTGCCACCTAGTGCAAACTGGAAATAGAGAATCTATGTGCTGTACAATCAGAACTGAGAATTCACAACTGTTCTGCAGCATGTAAACTATCAGCTAAAATTGCCCCAAAAGCATTATCACCACTCCATTTTCACTTCCATCCCTTCTCTATGTAAATAAACTAGCTAAAATGAGAGATTTCACAGGAAACATAAACTCGGTCACAAAATTTAAACAATTCAGAACTAGAGAAAGATAATCCAAAAATGCAGAAAACAGCAGACAACTTTAATGTCCAATGTTAAAAATGGGAGAAAATCTGGTTCATCAAAAGTCAGCCTATAACAACTGTATTTTCCTTTACTTTTTGTGAGAGTCACTGAGGAGGTAAGTTAGCATCCATTATCCTAAAAATTTGTTTTAACTTAAATGCCCGACTTTTACAATTAATCACTAAGCAATACCCTGTAAATCCACTTCTAGTACCACCCACACAGGAAAACTGATTTTTGATCATTAGAGAAGTTATTATACTACATCTCACAGTTCATTGTATATTATAACCTTACTAATGCTATCACTTTAAAGGACAGAAATACAAAACATAAGCATCTGCATATTTTTGAACTAGCCTGAATGTTACCTCTTCAGTCTACAGATAAAAATGTCTTTTTCAGTCCCAAGCAACATATCCTAAATTTTACTACTAGAATCTTGGCCTGGGGAGTGGTATATCAGTGAAAGCAATTGGATTGTTACCTCTACCTAAAAATAAAAGCACATCTTAACTAGGCTCTCATATTTATTTGCTGCTTCTCTGCCTTTTTTATACCCTAAAGGTACAAAAAGAGGCTAAAAAAATTGGTTTAGTTAGGCTTTGAGAAGACTAGGAAGGGAGCAGGCGGGGAGGGAGGAATGTGCAAAGATCTTCGCTCTACCTACAAGTATAACATGAAAAACTGTAATGAAGATGGAACCTGACTCATCTCAGGAGTGTACTCCAGAAAGGTAAGAGGTGACTAATAAATGCTGAGCATGGGAAATTCTGAAATGATATTCAAGAAAGTTTCCGTGAGACTGGTCAAATGCCCAGAAGCAGCTGTGGCATCTCAGTCTCTAGAGGTACTAAAAACTTGACTGGAACAAGGGATTGAGCAGTCTGCTCTAACTGGACCTGCAGCTGAGCAGCAGTTGGCCTGGACTGTGGAGATCCTGTCCAACCTGCATGATTCCATGATTCTAAAACCAACCTAAGCCTCTACATACATTTCTAAGTGCAGTTAACAGAAAGAGCAATCATGTCAGCATGAGTTTGGGATGTAATATATACAAACTCCTACTCTTTGACATCCAATTTAAATGTTTTTTTATCTTTAGTCTGCAGTATGAAACAGTTATCTTGTGATGGTATGTTAGTTTCTATACAAAAAAATTTAGCAAGATACAACAGTATTTCTTACTTTCTTCGTTAATGTATGCTGCCCAGTCAAATTGTGTACCATTATAGTATGGAACTACATATTTTTCAAAAGCTGTTGAATTTTTTGATGGCCAGAACAGGCATTTATTCTTCAAGTTGCCCATGAACAACTGCAGTCCTATCAGTGCAAATACACTCAGGCAAAATACAGTCAGGATCATCACATCCGAGAGCTTCTTCACAGACTGAATTAAGGCTCCAACAATAGTCTTCAAGCCTGCAAACAGAGGCAGATCTTTACCATAATATTTAATATTTAACTAAGCTAAAATGCAATGTAAACATCTCCAGCACACTACTAAATACCATGCACAGCTTCAACAAAACAGTCTTAAAGCATTTTTCAAAGAAAAATCTACCAGTAAGTTTCACCATTCCTGAAAAGTAATTTGAAAATATGAATGGGAATGAATAGCATACATTCCAAAGCACCTGCTCTTCAAATCAAGAGCTTTCAATTCATGCTCTCTATATATGTACAATACATCTAAAGAAAATAGGTAATTTTATTTTCTTTTTGATGCCTCTTGCTCCAAACCTTTGCCAGTATTCTATTTTAATACACAACATTTGGTTCTATAACAGAAAGCCATAAGGGACTACAATTTTATTTCAGTAGCAATTTTAATGTCTGCATTCTAATGCATCGTCTTCTGTTGGAGGGGGGGTTTGGTGAAGACAGGCATCATAAACTAATAATTACATCATGCAATCCCCATGCTACTCATTATTATATTAGTCCTCTGACAGGGATTCAACTTTTACAAAACACTAAAATTTTCAATCCCAAATGTCTTTCACAAATACGTATAAGTAACATTCACATTAAAAAGACTTGATTTTGATCCTTAATGTGGGAGAGAAAATTTGACATCATTAAATGGAAGAATATACAGGCCATGTAAATGAGTTCCTCATGCAATTGACTATTAAACTCTGAGGCTGACTGTTTTAGAGAATTAGAAAAGGAAATGAAATTGAAATTATGACAAAAACCTGGATGTTTCTGTTAAAAACTAGAGTTCAGCTTCTGTGCAGTTTCAGTCAACCTCAGTGTTTAACCTCGCTCTCACCTGGAATGACTGATATTGTTTTCAAAACTCGGAGAACTCTGAATGTTCTCAACGCTGAGACATTGCCCAGGTCCACAAACTCTGTCACATATCTGTAGTGAGGGATTCCACACACAAACACAATGACAGCACACACAAAATTAAACAGAGGTGATGTAGAGTTTCTACTATTATAGACAGTTACTTCTTACCTGGAATTACAGAAATAGTTTTCAAAGCTCTCAATACTCTGAAAGTTCGAAGAGCTGAAACATTGCCTAGGTTTACAAATTCTGTTATATACCTGTAGGATTAAATCACAGTTATTCAGAATTGAGGCAGAGCTTATACTACTTACCTGGACCTGAAATCCAGAAACCCTATTTCTTTTTTGAAGGAATAAGTTTAAATGAAACACTTACATTCATATTTTCCTACTTCAATTAAGCTTTTCCTAAGAAATTCACCCCAATATTTTCCATTAACTGCAAATTTAAAATGAAACCTGCTTTTCTTTTTAAAATCCTATTTTAAATTCATTGTTTAGTGGTATCTTCTGTACTGTGGAATAGTCTACTAATTCTGCTATGTGCTACATTGCTGTAAAATATTCAAGTGGAAAAACCTGAAACACAATTCAGCTACAATTAAATTCATATTAACTAATAGAAGCCAAACAAAGTATTACAGGTTCAAAAAAATTTCTGTTGTCTTACTTTAAAAAATATTATATACTTACGCAAAGGAAATGACAACAAAATCAAGCCAGTTCCAGGGGTCACGAAGGCAAGTAAAATCATTTATACAGAAGCCTCTTGCAAAAACTTTTACTAGAAATTCAAAAGTATAAATTCCAGTGAAAGTGTACCTATGAGAAAACATTCAAGCAAAAGTTAATTGTTGTGTTGTTCAGTGATACATCATGAGCATACAGGAAAATAACTTAAACCCAGTAATTAGTACATGCACTGAACAGCAGTTATAAACACATAAAGTGTGACTGTTTGCCCATCACTCTTTTGTGAGATAATAGGATTATATTTCTTTAAATTGTCTGAAAAATATTTTTGCTGTTTCTAGCACATAAGAAATTTCAGCACTAGTACCATGAATAACATGAAAAAATATTTTTGTTCAAATAACATTTGAGAGCATGGTTGCCACATCAGAAATAAAGACCATGGGTAAGTGAAACCTAGTATTTACTGAAGGTACTTGATGGCTAACCAGGTAGACTTAAGAATGATAAACAACAATACTCAGCAGAGGTATTTTCTTTAAAGACTGTGTGTGTCCCATAATTAGATTTTGCTACACAAAATGAAGGTGTTTCAGAGGGGCTATAGAAAGCAACTTCCACACCGAAAAGCAAGTTTTGGGTTGAATGACCAATTTCCTTTTTTCTTTTTCAAATGATAAAGACCAGCTCGAGAAGGAGAATGCATAAAAACGTTGCTTGCACGAACATTCTGAGGAAAAGTATTTATCAGCATTTTTTCAGAGAAAAATGTTAACAATGTCACAGCTTCTTTCCTTCACAGAGCTTGCAGGACTGTGCTGCTTTGGGTTGCAGCTAGGATCAAACTCCAAGCAGAAAAAAAGGAGAATACTGGTACTACACAAGTAAGTAAAACCACGTAATTTGCTTTTAATTTTGAAAGCACTTTAAAAATTATTAGCCTATTTAAGTATACTTACTCTACATACTTCGCCCATTCTGGGAGATTCCTCCATGTCATAAATACACAATTTGCCAAAATTGTGAGCATAATGACCTTGTTGAACCATGTTGACCGTAGTTAAGGAACATACCCCTTTTAAAAGCCAAATTGGCTTAACACAAAATATGAGGAATTTACCAGCAAATCAAATCCTGACAACATATACGATATAAATCAGTTTACTATCACTAGCAATATCATAAATAATGCAAAGCTATTTCACAAGAATGATGGTTATACACCTACCACAGAATAATTTTAGGTTGGAAAAGACTACTAATGTCATCAAGTCCATCTTTTGACTCTTCACTTGTCAACTAGATCACGGAACTGTGTGGCACATCCAGTCATTTCCTGAACACCTCCAGGGATATTAACTCTACCACTTCCCTGGGAAGTCCATTCCAATGCTTGAAAACCTTTATTGTGGAATTCCTCCTGATGTCCAACCTGAACTTCCCCTAGTGCAGCTTCAGGCCATTTCCTCTTGTTCTGTTGCTGGTTACCTGGGAGAAGAGGCTGACCCCCACCTGGCTACACCGTCCTTCCAGTGAGCTGTAGTGAGCCGTAAGGTCCCCTTGAGTCTCCTCCAGGATAAACATCCCCAGCTCCCTCAGCTGCTCCTCACAGGACTCACTCTCTACACCCTTCACCAACTTCGCTGCTGCTCTCTGGACACTCCAGCACCTTAATGTCCTTCCTGAACTGAGGGACCCACAGGTCAAGGTGTGACCTCACCGGAGCCGAGTACAGGGGGACAGTCCTTGTCCTGGCCTGTTGGCCACACTATTCCTGATACAGGCCAGGATGTCATTGGCTTTCTTGGCCATCTGGGCACACACTGGCTGTGTTCAGCTGCTGTTGACCAGCACTGCCAGGTCTTTTCCCACTGGGCCACTTTCCAGCCCCTCTGCCCCCAGCCTGTAGCACTGCATGGGGCTGTTGTGGCCAACATGCAGGACCCAGCACTTGGTCATGGTGAACCTCATGGCTGTTGGTCTGGCCCATTGATCCAGCCTGTCCAGGTCCCTCTGCAGGGCTTCCCTACCCTCCAGCAGATTGACATTCTGACTATACTTGGTGATATCCACAAATTTACCAAGGGTACACTCACTCCCTTCATCCAGATCATCCATAAAGATTTTTGACAGGGTTGGGTTCAATACTGCACCTTAGGGAACTCCACTAATGACTTCTCTTCTTCTGAATATAAGCAGCAGGTTAAGTGACTAATCTTAGCTCAGATTGATTTGGAAAGAATTAAAGGCAGGAACACATTCAGACACTAAATCAAAACTCCTAGTATAAACATTAGTAATATTAATTAGTATTTTTAACAAACCACTTGAAAAGGATATGAATGAACCAAAATCTTAATAGCTAGTCTTCTAGTGGTATTGAAAGGAGATAAAAGGTACAAGGCAGGTGTGGCACTGAACCTGTGGATAGTCTTCGTTTTATCCAGTACTATAAATGTCTTTAAAAAATAGACAAAAAGGGCATAGGGGTAGCGGGGTTAGGAAATTAAGGACACATTTTAAGAACTTGCCATAACAGAGGCTGTTTACACACATCTCAGTAGCCAAACTTACTTTCAGTAGAACTATGGAAGGAAATAACAGATCCTAAATGTTCACATGAGTAATGAAAATGCTACACACCACGCATTCTTTATCTCTGTGCTCTTAAAATCTGCATTTCAGATTTCAATTTCTAGGATTAAGTAGCTACATTAAAATTATAATTAAAAATGTGACTTTTTGCATTTAAATTTAATGCAGGTCTTTGACTTGCATTTTAGAACAAAGCTGGCAATGCAAAACAAAGCACCTAAGTAACCATTCTTGGGACCTCATAAGGAACCATTTCAGCATGTTAAAACTGCTTTTGGGGTTAGATATCCTTGACCTTTAAAATCCTTGGCTTTACTGCTGTTATTGCTTGTGCAGCTGTCACTAGTATCATCAATGTAACCATTTTTGATTTTGAATAGGAGACACAATGAAAATATCTTTTAATGAAATCTTAATTCAATCTAGATTTAATGATTATTCTCCCAAAGTCTAATATCCAGAAATAAGCAGGTTATAACATTTCGGTTTTCCAATGACATTTTAATATAAAAGAAATAGGTCATTTGTCAGTAGTGTTTGTGAAGTTAAGAACAAGAATTAAAATAACTAAAAAAATCAACATCTGATTATTGTCTTCAACATTTTATACCAGGAAAAAAACCTGCTTTAATTAGGTTGCTTATTAGAGATATAATTTGATTAAAGTCTTATCTTGCAAGATACTACTTTGTTGATTATCCAGTACTTAATTTTCAGAACCCATTCTGTTTTTAATTCAATAAGCATTTTATTGATTACACAGTAAAATAACCACTTGCTGCTTATTTTGTACTGCTTTTTAAATGTAAACTCAGGGGGTTCTTTCTTTCTTTCTTGACATCATTTCACTTCACATGCCTATATTTAAAAAACTTTACTTCATCTGCACTTGCCAAAGTAAACACTTTGCTCTTTTCTTCCTTTTTTATCATTATAAACAAATCATGAAAATATCATCTATAAATGAAACTGAACCAGTATATATCAATTTAGATTTTGTCTTCAGGTCTATATTGGGCCTGTAACACAGACCTGATACCAAAACACAAAGACTGGTTTAGCACTAAGACTTTTTAAAAAAATTTTGTAAAACAAATATTTTTATAGTATTTTCAGCAATGTTTGACAGTGATTGTTCTGTCATATGATTGAATAAGCACTTTGTCTAAAGACTTCTGTAATGAACTAGATCTCAGGTATCATATTTCTTAAAAAAAATCCAGAGGGTAGCCAGTGAGATGGGAAGTTTTCAAATGGTTCAGCATTAAATCAGATCTGAAGACATTATAGGACATTTAATACAAAATCCGTTAACTAAAATACCACAACATTAGACATTAAAGTGCTCTTAAAAAAAAAAAAAAGGCAACTTAAGAGTTACAATTTTCTTTATAGTGAAATCATAATAATTAACATGATAGCACCTACTGCATAATGCTTTCAAACAGTGCTTCTGACCAAGTCACTAGCAGAGCAATTATCAGGTTATAGTAAAACATGCTCTAACTACATTCTTAATACAAAACACCTACTTTTTTATTAATGTAATATGGGTCCAGGTCCTCCAGGGGTTCAGACACCATTCCTGAAGGAATATCACCATAAATAAATGGCAGTGTCTTTCCTGCCTCTAAGTCATTATTTGGCTTTGGGTGATTTTCTTCATGACCAGCATCATCCGTAGGCTCCTCTTGGTGACAATGAAATTTTTCATCAGCAATACGTTTTTCAATAGCTGCAAGGGATTCTTCAGTGAAATAGAAGAAGCTGTCAGGTCCTGGTGGTACCAGCATTGCCCGTGCCATCTTTTCATTCTGTAACTGTTAAAGGCTTTTAGGCTCTTGTGCAAGAAGATCCTAGGAGGACATGTAGGAAAAAGAAAGAAGAAACAAAAGGTTGCACCACCAACAAAATCCCCAAATAAAAGCTTCTGGCGTAGTCTGCATCTGCCTCTTTTCTCTTTATAAAGCCCTGTAGCAAGAAGTATTTCAATTAAGTCAGATATTTATTAGAAAATTAGCTACTCATGGCAAAGAGATAGAAGAAGAAAAAAAATGAAAGAAAAAAAAAAGATCAAATTTTCTTACAGCTTGTCAACTCAGATTAATACCTCAAAACAAATAAAAGGAAAAACATTCTCAATTTCCCTAGCCTAACATTAATTTACCTTATCGTTAAAAAGGTTTTAGCACAGCCAAGTACTGCAGTCAATGGTCACAACCTCTAACATACAGATTTATACATTTTTGGCACACCACCATAAAAAAATCTTGCATTTATATTACAAAAGTAGAAAGAAAAAACGTGCTATTTTTATTACTCTCAATTTCTAATGGCAACATTACTCCATCTGGTGGCTTTATAGTATAACTGCCAAACGAATATTTATATTATACTATTAGGTACTACAAAAACACATTGTATATTTAAAGCCATATTCACAGGCCGAAACCAACTGGCCTGAATTTCAGTCTTTCTGACTCATATCTACATGATTTTCAATTGCAACTTTGATGGCACTATCTCTGTAATTAAGGAAGTTATGATGGCTGAAATATTTTAGATTTATACAAAAAGCACAGCGTAATCAAAACTACAGTACTCTCTTTGAGACCAAGGATATTTTCAAAATACTTAAAAGTAATAAATTCATTAAATTACAACAAACATTAATTGATAATTTCTTTCTAGGTTATATTTTTCACAGTGAGTGTACAGTTAACACTGAAGGGTGCAGTATCTTCAACATACACCAATTTTTTTGAACAGACATGAGATGGAATCCAGTCCCACTTGTTCAGAGTCGTTAAGTGTTGTAGCCTTTGTCAACACAACATTGTGGTGTGCAGACCTTGGCCGGCTGCTCTCCCACTCATGCTCCACAAAAGGAACTTCACAAGGGAGAATGAAGTGGAAAAGGCCAGGTATTAAAATAAAGACAAGTAGATAATTTACAAATTACTGTCATGGGCAAAACAGACTCATTTAAGGAAAAATAGCTTACTACCAATTGAAACAGAACTGGAAGGTAAAAGGCATCAGTCCTAAAAGAATTTTCCCTTTTTATCTTTGTTCCAGGCTCAACTTCACTGTCTCACTCTCAACCTCCCTCCCCAAGAGGCATGGGGAAGGTGGGGAATGGGGGTTGGGATCAGATCATTGCAGTTCTTCCTCCATTGCAGCCACTCCTTCCTCCTGTTTCTGCCTTGCTCCAGCCCGTGTCCCTCACACAGGCTGTAAAGCTCCAGGTTGCTCCAATGTGGGTTTTGCACATGCCTCTCGCTCAAGGAATATTCACCTTCTCCGGTGCCTCCCCCGAGGCTGCAGGTTGGGTATCTGCTCTGGCAGATATCTCCCCTGTGGACTGCAGGGAAACACCTGCTTCAACACGGCCTGGCCCACGGGCTTCCAGGGAATTTCTGCTCCACTACCTGCCTCCCTCCTTCCACTCCTGTTCCCCTGACCTGGGAGTCAAAGCTGTTTCTCACACAGAGTGTTCCTTACATTGACCTGTGGCGTTTTTCTCTTTTTCCAGACATGTTTTCCCTGAGGCACTGCCATCCTGGCTGAGCTGTGCACAGGGAACCCCTGGGCCCTCCACACGGAGCCTGCCCAGCAGCGTCCCAGCCCTGAAACACCGAGACACCGCTCAGAGCGACCACAGGCCTCACTGTCTAGAGGAAAAAACTTAAAGCAGATTTAGGTGATGGCAAATGCTATAGGCTCCTGCCACCACAAACGCCATAGAGTGAGCCAGCTCTCCTGACCCCAGTGTGTGCAGTGAGGATGCACAGGGAAGGAAAAATACTGATGGCAGACCTTTTCATGAAGGGTAACAAGTCAAATAACCCATGACACACTGAATCCCAGATAACTGCCTCTTCTATGTCAACTTTTAGGTCAATTTAATGTTAGTTGAGGAAATTTTCTATTTTTAACAATTTTACAGCAGGAACTAGATTGCTGTGGACAGACAACCCATCATGCAAGCTATCTCTTCTTCAAAATTAGTCAGTTGAGGTTATGGACAGGCTTCAAATCCCTGCTTTCAGCTGAGCCACAAGAGGTTCCAAGGCTTTGGCACATATCAAAATAGACACAAAAACACAGGAGTGTCTTTACACTGACTAGTAAAGAGGTGAGAAATTTCCTAATAAAGAATTATAGAAATCAGGTATTTTTCATGTCAGCTGCTAAGCACTTAAAGAAAACACAGACAGATTTTTTTCTCTGAAAAAGAAAGCTTGAGAATGTCAAGTCTTTTCTTATTTATTTAAAAATACCTAATGTCACCTGTTCCATCTTAAAGCAATCCACCATTTTCAATGCAAGATCTGATTGTTGTTTAGCCTTTTGGGGCAAATCCTTCTCAAATCCTTAGCACCGGTGAACCTGAAGATCTGCCCAGATGTACGTGGACTGAGAACCAGCTGTGTCTCAAAGGTACCTTTCCTTCAGAAGCTGAGTGACACCCGTGGCTCTAAATACCCAGGAAACCCTCACCAGCAAAAAGGGAGAGAGATCTGTCTTCCAAGGAAGAACACCAGGATCTCTTTCCACAAGCTTCATTTTTACCTAAGAGCTAAGGTACCATAAGTATTACTTGGTACCTTTAGGTAATTTATTTAGCTTACAACTCTGGGTTTGATTTTTTTAATAAAATGAGAGGGTAGGTATTATCTGCTTCTTCATTTGTAAGCTGAAAACTCACAAGAATTTCCTTAGTGCAAGCAGCTGAGTCTATATAATTTTTTTTTTTAATGTGAAGGAAAGTTCTTACTAGCAGGGGCTTTCTCCTACACCAAGGTGGTAGCAGTATTTTTTCCTAAAAAAAAAACTGTAACATATAGGAATGATCTTTTATATACCAGTACTGCATGTATTGTAACAGATTGTGAGGACAGCACTTGTAATAAAATTTGTATTTCATGAATGACCCAAACAGCAGTTAATGCCATTATAAGCAGTTATACACACTCAGTTATCATCTAAAATACTTAGATGGTTGCACAGTCTTTCAGAGCCTGGAGAAACAAGAAAGCGAGATCTACAGCTATTAGACCAACTTCTCTCTTATAACCAAATAAAACAGGAGCTGTACATATGGTGCTGCCCTGTCACAGGAATGTTACTCTTTACAGGCTGACTAAAATATAAGCTTTTCAGCACATCTACACATCACTGACCAGTCCACCACACCTATGAACAAGTAGGAGTGCACTTGGCAGTCTAAAAAAAAGAGATACTGGACAAGAATGCAAATATATACCATAACATTCAGCTAGTCTTTTAGAGGATGTTCTCACTACTTGCATAAGGACTCTATAACACTTTAAAAATAGTTTTCTAGTAACATTAGGCATATAGACTTGGGAAGCTATGAATGCAATGCCCACAGAAACTACTTGTTATCAAAATGTATTTGAAAAGATCACTAACTGTTATGTCTGTCTATGCATCTTGGCTAAATTTACTCTTTAGAGGTCTGTAATGCATAAAACAGAAAGTTCATGACAGTTCATTTTACCAAATACCACTAGGGCCTTATGGCAGTTTTTCTGAGTTATTGCAGTTGTTATCAGATTGAAAACCAATCTTTCCGTCTGCACGTTCCTATTCCTCTGGTTTATTCAGCAAGGCTTAAGTGGAACCCTTAGGGCTGAGATGAACTCCAGCATTTCTCTCTAGAGACACCACAGCCAATGACTGCAGCACAATTCTCAGTGTTAACACAAAATAAAAATCTTATTTTCCACTACATGACAAATCTCTTCTGTGAATGCTTTATGCTAGCAGCCTAATCACAGCCCATGCTTGGAAAAAAACCCCACACCTATTAAACACTTCTTGATTTACAGTTCAGTGACTGTTTCTTTGTCACGACTTTTTTAAAGTACTGCAAATATATAAATGCTGCAACGCTGTGGAAGAAAGTGAAGCTGATTATACTGTTATCTCATGGAAATCACTTCACCCAAGAAAGAAGTGGAATAAAAAAAAATTTAAAAAGATAATGGAGGATGGAGTGGTTTAATCACTTAAATATGTCTCTTGTCTGCAATTTTGATGGCATTTGTATTACGAACTAAGAGGTACTAACAGTCAAACCAGAAAACAATATTTAATGTGAACACTGAAGAAACTGTTACCCTTCCATCCAAAAAATCCCACAAAGGTCCTTCTGAAAGCCCAGTATGAAAAAATCCACCATCATTAAAATACAAAACCCAACACATAAATCTCCAATTTCTCAGCTTACTCTTAAGAAATAGTCTTCTAATCTTTCATGGCTATGTTGTGCATGTAAGCCTGACTGGAGACTCTGTTCAACAAGAAGGACAGAAAACTCAAATTATAAATGAAAGATTACAGAAAACTGCTACATACCACAGACTCTGTAGTAGCCCACTAGTTAGAGGAAACTCCTGGGGCAGGAATGAGTCAGTTAACAACCTGTTATTAATATTAACATGGATATATTCTTATGGAGTATGATTGAGTGAGAAAGAATAATTTTTAAATCTCTTTTAAATTTTTTTTTTTAATATTTATACTAAGAAAAGCATCAAAGTAATTTATATTATGTTTGAGGTTTTAAGCTTGAGTCTACCGGGCTATAAAAAAAGCATGAATATATAGTTTTTACTGTTTATATATTTTTTCTATATTTATTTTAATATTTGCAAAAATAGTGGTCAAACTTAAACCCAAACCACTCTGCAACAAACCCTCAATACTGACAAAATGTGTTTCCATAATGCAGTATTTTTATCTTAACATTTTTCAGAGGTAGAAATAACATATCTGCTCTTCCTACTATATATTCTACAATATAATGATGAATTTTTACAGTATTGTTCCTGATGTTCTCTCTGCTATGGTACATGTCATAGTGGTATTTGAGTAACTTGAATAAAGCTTTCAGTGTACTAAGGAATCCATACTCCTGAAATTACTACGTCTCAAAAAACATCTAAGTCTCACAAGTATGAAATTTCATTAAAAATAAGAAACTACCATCATGACAGTCAGGTAAATACGTTCAGTGAATTTCATTTAAGCAAGTGATCAAATCTGACGAGATATAAGTAAATTTATTTTCTTTGCTGTGCTCTTTTGTGTGCATTTCTGTATATAAAAATAAGGTGTTTTTTTCCACAGATACTTAATTCTATTATATAAATTAAGGCTTACTCTATTAACTGATGTATTGTCATTTAGCAGTGATGCAGCCTTCAGTTTCTACAGAAAATAAGATGGTTTATTACTGCTACATCAATTGCAAAATTTTGTGACTGCAAAAAAGTAGGAGGCTATAAGACAAATCCAGAAAATTCTTAGGACAGTGGTTTAATCTAGAATGCATCTGCTTCTAAACATCAATAAGAACTAAAAGTTTCTGAATTATTTATTGCTTTGAGACTGAATAGATCAGACCTATGCTACATTTCACCCCTGATCCTTCTCAACAAGATTGTGCTAATGCAATAGCACTAAGTGGGACAGCTGGTTTTTAAAGAAAGTATTTTATCATGTCATTCTTTTGTCTGTAAGTCATTTCATTCTCTATAGCTTGTCCATGAAAATAATTTAAAAACCAAAATAAATGCTTATGGAAGACAAAATGCATTTCTGTTCAGTTTAATGGATTCTACTCCTTACAAGAAACTTTCCTTACATGACCTATTATCAGTTCCAAAGGTATTCTAAACTAGCTATTTTCAATTCAATACTCTTTGATTTCAATTTATGAACTTGTGGTAATACACAGACGACATCAAAAAATATTAATATTGCAGGAATGAAAAGCTCTCCGAAAGCAAAGTTTAACAACTTGAAGACTTTTTATATAAGAAAAGTCCTCTTGAATAATAATAAACTAAATAGATACAAATTAGTTGCATACTACAGAACATAAACCTGTGTTTGACTAGATTTTAAATAATAAGAAATGTCCTTGAATCCTTAAAATGTACACTGTTTGGTTTTTATCTACCAGAAAGCTCAAAATATTATCTTATATATTGCATATATTTAGAGCACAGCAGAAAAGAACATACCTACCTATAACAGAAAATAATTGTTTCCATTGACTGAAAACTGCTAAAATTCTGAAGCAATCTTTAAGTTTATTTAGTGTTATGGGTAACACTGGTATTATGACCTAATAAAAATGATTGGATTTTATTAGATGTTTGTAACAACTATTTTAAAATTTAGCCATTTCTTCGCACTTCGATTTTCCACAAAGAAAATGAAGACCTCTGTAAAATGGTCAGAGAGCAGAACTGAACAGACATATATTTTGGCAGACTTTAGAAAGCCAATGTGCTTTGTTAGTGCTTTGTCATGAGCTTTTTAGCCTGCAAACACCACTTATGCCAGGTCTTCTCCCTCAAATTTTTGAAAATATCTTTTTTTCCTTTTGGCAAATAAGAGAATACAGGAAAATAGAAGGAGGAGGGCAGAGGGAGGAAGAAAGCAACTTTCCCAGCAAACTAAACACACAGAATGTGCAAACTGGCTACAGAATGTAAAACACATAAAGCAAGGAGTACAGCCAGACCTCTTCCCGTTCCTCCTTCTGGCCAGACAGGCTCCCTATATCTCATTTAATGGCCTCATTAGTGTAATCTGACTCTACTTTCTGTGCTGGTCAAATTTCTTAGAAAGACTCAGCTACTGCTCTGCAAATGGGTACAGGCTGGGATGATTGGGAAAACCTGGCTCAGTTTGTAGCAATGTGGGGGCAAAATTCCCAGATCCATTCTAAGGCTTCCTGCAAACACACCCAAAGTGGAAAATGGCATCAACATACATCAGTGCAGAGATGTATGGCAGAATGCTCTTGAAAAGGTTCACCTCTAAGGTTCAAAAAAGATTTTGCTCCTTCCAGTAAATTATTGAATTTGTGTATGTATCAGAAAAAAGTTTTTTATTCATGACATCAATTAAAAAAACCACAGAAGCAGAATAAGCCTGTAAAACTGAAATGAGAATTCAATACCAATTCTTCCGTTCAGTCCAACAGCCTGAACCATAATGCTGTGCTGGTACCAGAGCTTGCAGGCCTCGTGGACAGAGTTCACTGTCTGCTTCCCAATGAACATGAGAGCATGAGAAGGAAAGCAGGAATATTCTAGAACACTTGACACCATGATGGCATTTAAAAATGAGTTTGGTCATTTTTTGTTGGTTGGTTTTTTGTCTTAGTGGAGATCTCATTATCAAGAAAGTAAAGCTTTTTTTCTTTTATCAGATTGCCATGTGCTCTGGGATGACACTGCTTGAGCAGGGAGGCTGGACCAGATGATCCACTGTGGTCCCTTCCAACCTGACCCATTCTGTGATTCTGAGATTGGGTGCAGTATAAACAGTGGCATTAGCATTACTCCAAAATATCTCACTGCCATGGACAGAACTTTTAAATGGAAGTCCTTTGTCAAGGCTTTGTCACAGAATGGAGTTTCTCTTACATGTCTGCTCTGGTCCTTACCCCTTGTGGCTTTTGTTCCATAGTATGTTACTAGTTTGTACCTTGTTAGTTGTCATCTACATATTCTGTCTTAACCAATTCAATTTATATAGCACATCAATATTAAAAATTCACTTACTGTGCATTTCTGTGAGTTTACAAAAAACAACTGTTTTTTATAAATATGAAAACTAATGTAAGATCATGTCTTCTCTTTGACACAGTAGCTATGGAATAGCCACAGCAATACCCATCAAGCAAAGGTGCCAGGAGGGTATATATATACAAATCAAAATGTTTTGGTGAGTCAAAGAAACTCCTGTAGCTGAAGCAGAGAATACATACACCAAAATATGTACGCATTTACATATGTACAGCAATGTAGGAACTTGCAGAACATGGTAAAATTACAAACAGCAAGCACTTAGAGTGGACATAACAGAATTAGGGGAAGCATTGATAGCCTTTTTCCTCATGTCAAGTTCATGACAAAAATAACCCAAATAAACCCGGCACCCTCATAATTTTTAAGCCAAATGTTAACCAAACTAAATCCACAACTATGCCAGTGGCTGAAGGAAAGAGCTAGAGAGCATTTCCTTTGTTTTTTCTCCATGTTCTAACAATCAGAACAGAATTGCTTTCTATCACAAATGAAAGACAAATGGAAAAACTGATTGTGAAAGAAACCTGGAAAACAGGTTACTTAAATTTAGTGTTAGAAAGTCTCAAGGTGAAACTATTTTGATAACCACAAGCCTCTATCACAAACAAGCTCTGGATTTACTACACTGTTTTGCTCAGTTTTGTTCAGGGGTGCAATTATTTTTTTAAGGAAATTTTTTCTTATGAGCACTGAGTCTTTCCTATAAACAATGGTAATTCTCTTAGTCTTTATCAGTCATTTTCAGACATTCATATGATCATAAGCCAAAACAAAGGAACTTCAAGGCAAATTTGGCAGTAGTTTTCTCTGGGGCTTGAATCCAAAAGTCTTAACATTTTCTCAAGTATTTTTCTTCCTTCATTCCTTTTTATTCTTGGCCTTATATTGTGAGACAGATCTGCATTCAAATGTATCTGACATTACTTCCAGTTGGCAAGAATACAACAGGAAGCTTTCTCATACAAAACCCTCACCACTGGAGACTAAAGGACAGCTGGAAACATCTCATGTTTTCATTTACTTTCCATATTTACTTGCTTTTGAAAATTACCCCTGTTGTAGATTGTGTAAACAAAAACTATGGACAAGAAAAATGAACTGGATTAGATAATGCTATTATAAACAAAATCCCCAAGTTACTGCTACTCTTGTGTCTGCAGAGGAAATGATGAACAAATAAACAGATAGGACAATATCCTCTAAAAGAAAACAAAATCTGCTGAATGAAAAAGGAAAGACAATTCCAAAATATTAATCTAATTTCATAATTGTTTTTTTTCCCACTGAACCTGTTTTACCCTCTGCATTTAAATTTAGAGTTTCAAAATCAAGACTGCAGTGGGCTAACTGCCAGCTGAAAAATGAATAAGAGGCAAGAGTAAAACACTGTATCACATCGGATTATTGAAAAATACTGAAATACTGACAATTATTAATGAAGTGTTACTATTAATAGTACTAGAATCTAGCCAGGGAAGTACATTCTACAACCAATTTACCTGACTGAAAATCCATTTTAAAGGATGTCACTGCCTGTACAATGAGAAGTAATGTTTAGCAATTAAGTATAAAACATTTTTGAAGACCAGAAAGAAAAGGATAGACTTCTATGAGCTTTTTCATTATAATCTTTAGACAAAGATAAATGCAATGTTCTGGTTAAGTCCCCTCTTCTAGTCATTGACAACATAGAAAGAATTGAAAAATAATTTCTTTTTCACCTTAGAATGCCAGTTTTCCTATTTTCCCAAGGCATGCTTTAAAGTTCAATGATTAAGAATAAGGAGCCAAAGTTGGTAGTTTTATTGACCTAAGCTTTGTAAATTGTGAAATATTCAAATTGCTTGCAATCATTTTTTTAGCAGCATGACTACATAAAAAAAAAAAAACCTGCCAACTTTACATTGCCTTATCAGGGTGTGCCACTTGGTAGAAGAAAAAAAACTGCATAGAAATGTATCTGCCAATAATACTTACTCAGAAGTCACAGAACCATCTACTGGCTTGGAATCATCTGCCTTGAACTCAGTGATTCATAACCCTACTGAACAAACCCACCCGGACCCTTGGTGTGGTTCAACACATCAGGCTGGAGAGGGCTTTGAGCAACCTGATGGGGTGAAAGATGTCCCTGCATGTCCCCAGTGCCAGGCCAGTAGAGAGAGTGAAACACCCTTTTGATCACTGAAGGCCTCACCTCCCACACACAAAAGCACTTGGTAAGAGTCCCACTCATATTACTGCTGCAGGATCAGCACAGGAAACATCCACAGATGGCCTGATAGTGATCAGCGTTTTCATCATAAAATCTAGAGCCATTAGGAACACTTCCAGAAGTGGCACTTGATAATCACTTACTGTGCACAACAGAGCATCAGGTGAGTATGGGCTACCTACAGGCAGATATTTGAAAATAAATCTACAGCAACAGTAACTAAAAGTAGTCATGGGCATATAGGGGACACAGAGTGAAAAAATCCTTCCTCCCTCGACCCACCCCAGAAACCAATAAAACCCAACCAAAACTGAACAGAATCTTGTTCCTCACTGCAGGCACACAGCTTTTCTCAATACATGTGCAATAGTACACACTTCCCTATGACAAGGGAGTCTCTGCCTGAATGGCTATCTTGCTGCAGAAAGCAGTGATTAATTATATTGTGGTTGGGCAATATAAAACAGAATTGCAAGGCATTCACAGAAAAGAGTCATTAAAAGAGCAGGATATAAAGTGCAGCAGTTGGTTTATAAAAAGTAATTTTCTTTTTTTTTTTACGTAATATGCTGCCATTTTCTATTTCAGACAAAGAGAAAACAGCTGTTTCAGTCCAGACCACCAGAGCCACTGTACTTTGTCAGCACTGTGGAATGACATTCAGCTTCAAAACCTTCTGTGTTTCTTCCTTCCCAGTCATAGAGTAGGGATAAATAATTTAATCAAGTATTCATCAGGAGAGGGGAATATCCTATTAGTCTGTGACTGAATTCCTTCCCCCTCACTTCTTTGCATCTCTTAGATTTCCAGAAGTGTACATCATTCTTTTTAGCTTAGCCAAAACCACAGCCCTATGAGTTTAAAAAAAAATAAAAAATAAAATAAATTAATATCTGCAAATTCATGTACAACTTTCTAGAACTAGAAGTGAATACATACCCATTATAAACATAATGTTACAGCTTTTATAAAAGAGCCAGAAAATTCACAATGCAAAAAAACCTAGAGGAACTAAAAGGACTAGAAAGAACTAGAGGACACTAAAACACCATTTTTGGAAAAACAGTTACTAGAGACTTCTTCAATTAAACACTCATCTCCATCGAAAAGATACCAGCAAGCACACATCACCGTGATGCAGAAACCATGAAAAAGGATTTTGTGGCTAGTTGATTATATAAACACATTTACAACTCTTAAAGTACTTGCAAAGTACTAAGCTACTATCATTTGACACATTTGTCCAAAGATGGGAGGAACACTGTCCTCAACCTGACTGAGAACAGATTTTTAACAGAAAAACGTGGAGATCATCCTTATTTATTATTTTCTGAAGGCTGTAATTTTATTCCTTTCATCATTCATGAAGTAGTATCTTCACTACAAAGAAGGAGAGAACTCTGATTGAATTAGTGAAAGAACAAAGATATAACAAGATAAAAAAATAAAATATGCCTCCAGTGACCAGATGGAAGGAGAATGAAGGAAAGAAAGACAAAATAGGTGATTGTGGCTATTAGGTGCTCGAGACAAAAGGACTCTTCTTTCATTCAATTTATTTAATCTAATTTAAAAAATAATTTTTATTAGGCCACAGAAACTTCTACAAAATATTATCTCTAAAACATCTCAAATCTCTTCTTGCCTAGGACATGATTTGCCTAACAAAAAGAACTGATAATCGATATATCACTTGAAAGACGTAAATAAGATTTAAATCGTTAAGATTGTAATGGAGAATTATCATAAAAATTCTCATCGGTTTTACTTTCTTATAAATTATTTAAAAGTTGTGCAAGGCATCACTCCAATTTTGAAGCACATTTTCCCACCAAAACTGAGGGTCATATTATTAATGAAGTGAATGAGAGTAAGTCAAGAGCTCTGTTTTTAAAAAGACCTGTATAATCTTTTTAACAAGGGAAAATGTAGTAACTCCTCAAAAATACATCAGTTAACCTGCAAACAGAAAAACGAGCTTCCAAGAAACAGGATCTGAATCCAAATGTAAATTAATTAATCTATTTTTCTTAATAAAAATGGTATACAATACAGAATTCAAAATTATCTAACACAGTAGTCCACTACGTCATGTATTTACATGCCTGGAAATCTCTTGTGCAGGCTATGGAAGAAATCCAGGCTGTGTTGATCAAGACTATTGTACCTAACAGGATTGCCTACAGGGAGAGGTCCAGCAAGCTACTCACTTATATCCTACAAGACAGACCAGGAGATCAACAGAAGTTCAACACAACTCAGTACCACCACTGCTCTACACAAAAGCTGCAGCCCAAGTCTCAAAGCAGAAGTACTTTAACTGAAAAGAAACTGTCTTTTGATTGGGATAGAACAAAAAACCCAAAACTACACCGTGAAAATTCTTATGTCCCAGCCAGCAAGGGGCTCTATTCCTGGATAAGATCCCTCTGACTGCTGAACCTCAGGTCTCAATTGTCATAAAGACCTTTCAGATTTCGATGGATTTATATGGAAAGCAGTCACCTTCATGTTACCATTAATATGAGGTGATTCCAAATATTAAGTTCCTTTGTCTCCACTGGTCTTTCTATAGACGTTTGCCTAAGTAGTGCCTTCACACATTATTTTCCTCATTAAATACCACCTCAGTGTGCCAGTTGTTCGATCATCCTTCCTCCTGCCTTCATTGGCCTGCATGTATTCAAAGACAACCAATACTACAATTACTCTGTCCAGTAATTCAGCTCTCAGATAATGACCCTCTCTTTCCCCCACAAACTATCTGGGTCAGAAAAAGCCTCAAAACTTTAAAACACCCTGTGTGCCAGATGAATAAATCCTGTAAAACTTGTAGCAAATCAGAAGGTTTGGGGTTTTTTTAACATAATGCTGCAAAGCCTTTATAAACAAATTGCAGATAAACACATTCTAAATGCTTTCTTCTGTCTCATATTGTACCAATTAATCTGGCTACACATCCTAAAAACACTGAAAGAACTGCATATTTTTAAATACTTGAATTTATTTAATTTCCTTTGATGTTTTTTCTTAAATGTAAACCTTGCTGTAAGAGAAGGGTTCCCAGACAGAATCAGGGTGAAGATATAAAAGCTGAGCACACAAAAATACACCCCTTGTTGAACAACCACAATCTCCATGCTGAGCAAACGTGCAGCTCCCAGGCAGCAGGTCCCAGAGTAGCCACTGATTGATTAAGGGCAAAGAAGCACAGATCTCTACTAGGTGACACACCTTCAAAGTAAACATTTCCTCACTGGCTGGCCAGCTGCTCAGAAGGCACACACGTTTCTCATTAATATAAAGAATTTGCATGCTAACTGAGCAAGCCAGATGGTCAAGAAGCATATTCACATTAATTATTTGGGTAGTAGGAACAAAAAGCTCCTTCCTGGCTGCTGTCTGATCAAATATCAAACATTTCCTCTACACATGCAGCATGAGAACAGAACATGTGTGTCTCACCTGGGAGGGAAATCAGTGCAGTGGGTGTAGGCAGCTGGGGAGGGGGGGAACATCAGAAGGAAAGCGTGCCTATAGTAAGGGAAGTGAGGTGTGAAACAGTCAAGAATTACTAAAGAAATTGCGGAAAGAAAAAAAAATACAGCAAATGCAGGAGGAAGGGAAAGATGCAACCTTTATACAATCTGTAATAGCCTAATCTCTGGTATGTAAGTTTTTTATACAAAGTAAAAACAGTTGGGCAAAATACTTCCCAGAGATGTCATAGATATTCTAAGACATATATTACACATTCAGGAAACCTGGAGATATAATAATGAATACAATAGGATTTCATATTTCACACTTAAGGCACAAAAAAATCCCCTTATCAATTACACTGTAGCAGGATAAATCAGAATCTATAAAAGCATTGTAAAGTTATACACACTTGAAAATTAAATCAAAGTGAGTGTCAAGATTGTCCTTGTATTTGGTTATTTTTCGTCTGTAGAACATCATCACTGATTACCTACTCATTTTCATACCATGATAAAGTGTTCAGTGAATCACAACTGTCCAGAGACAAAGCCAAACGGAGTCAAACAGGCAAAGGGGTTGCTTGTTTTGTCTTTTGGTGGGGTCTTGGGAACCTGTATGTTCAAACATACAGGATAACATAGATACTGATTCTGCAAATGCATCTGAGAAAGCTATAGTTTCAAGCCAAAAAAATCCCTAGCCTAGATCTATACAACACTGGTTTCATCAACACAGTAATAACCCAAGAATCAATTAAAACATTAGATACAGAAGGGACTCCAATTTAATATATGTCACAAATACGTCACAACAGAGGCTTGCTGGAGCATTGTTGCTGTTTTTTCCTTGTCGAATTGCAGGCAAGAAAATTTCATGGTGAGATTTTCAAAGAGAGAGAGCCCAATCCTCATAGAAAACATGACAGAACATATATGGAAGTAACTGCATTAAATCTATCTTTTCACATATGAAAATACATTCAAATTTCTGTTGGGGGGAGAGGCTTTGTCTAGTATGCGACAACTGCACACAAGATGACTTAATTTTCCTTTTAAACTTCTGCTTTGATAATAAGCTTCTAGAATGGATTTCTTCCACAACTTTAAGAAAACTATTTATATTAAACTTATTACATCACAGGAGGAAATGCAATCTGTACTTAAAAATTTGAGAAAGAGTTAATCTCCTGTCTAGAAATGAACTAGTTAACAGTGACAGAAACCTTTACAAGAGGAACAAGGCAATTAATGGAAAATCTTCCCTGGTAGCAGACAGTGTGCTTTGAACATGAGTGCTTCAAGCAGTGCAATCACTCATCATTGAGGATGACTCAACCCTCTCTAAGGAGCATGACATCTGTGATTATTATTGATAAATACACCCTTGTCCTGGGCTGAGTTTACAATTTACTTCAACAGGAAAGGAAAACATTTCTGAAGATTAAATTACTCCAGTTCTGTCTCCATGTGTTCTGGATTACATACACTTGTTCAGTCCCAAAGGACATGCTGCAGAAGGCACCCAAATTAGAGTCCTGTAAAATAATTATACGAGGACACATAATCTTGAAGGATTAGATGCAGATACAGTATTTTTCTTTGGACTGGAATAAGATGAAATGTTTTCCACATTATCACAATTTATTATTAGTGAGCATGTATTAACAATAAATTATATTTACTTATATGAAGGGGAAAAAAAGTGTTTTTCAACGCTAGCTCAAAGCTTCATCCTTGTCTCAAATAAGAGAAACAAGTTTAATGATAAAATATTGAAGGCAAAAGCTGTCAATATCAGCACTGTGCTGTTGGTAATAAAACTTTAGGCTAACAAAATCTGTTTAAAAGCTCATAAAACTGTTCATGTCTTAAACTATTTATCTGCACTTAGCATTTCTTTTAATGTGTGCAGTTTTAAAATCAACAACTTGCTTTACCACTTCCATTTCTCTCCGTTAAATTTCATCTGCAAACACTGAATAATGTTTTAAATATGGAAAGGGCAACGTTTGCTTTCATGTCTCTTAGGAACAACATAAAATTATAAATGCCTAAGATTTACATGGAACTTGTATTTTCATCAAGTCTTCACTTGTGCTAAACACACCTTTAGAGAGCCAGTTAAAAAGGACAGTATTTTTAAATATGGGTAAGAAAGAAAGAAAGAAAGAAAGAAAAAAACAACAAAAAAACCCCAACAAAACAAAGAGCCTACATGAAACTATCCTCTCGCATCCCCAACACAGAGAAATGGCAGGGATGGAGTGGGGGTGAAGTGGCGGGTGACATCAAAGCCCTTGGACTGGCTAATGGCCAACATGGGCCCTGGCAAATCTTGCAGCATCTTGTGCACCTCTGGCCATCCCGAGTCTCTGTGTGATGCACACACAGAGCTCTGCCTTCCCACCCTGACACACCCTTTCCATCAGGAGCAGCAACAGCCGCTGTGTCTCTCGCTGTGAGATCAGAGCCAGCACACACCATGGATTCCTATTTGCCTACAACTGCTGTGTTTGGCAAACAATAACAACGCAGCAACTGATCAGATTCTAATAAATTTTCAGTCTGCTTAAAAGCTGAAAAATGTTTAGACACACATGCAACTGACATGAAAATGGCAGTGTCAGAACTGCCTTTCATTCCACATGAAAATTCACACCTTAACAGTGCTATGGTGCTATGCATCAAATCGTAAACATATTATACAGCAACACTAATTTTGGGGGATTTGGTGGGTGGTTTTGTTTTAGTTTAGGGGTTTTGGGGTTTTCTTTGACTGTTGTTTTTTGGGTTTGTTTTTGGGGGTTTTCTGGTTGTTGTTTGTATGGGGTTTTTTTGTTGTTAATAACTCATACACACATATTTGCTCAAGCGCAACAAGTTCAACTAGGAAAAATAAAATTATATCTACCCTTCCACAATTTAATCTTGCTTTTTGCATCCCACAGAGTAGTTTTCTTTTAAATTATAATCCAGAAACAATACGATAACTTGGCAAACAAAGAAACATTAAATACATTGGAGTCCTCAAGCTAAACAGCGAAATCCGATTTTACAAAAGGAGGGGGTACTGAAATTAATTCATTAATTGTTGTGACTAAAAGCTTCCTTTTCATAAATCACCACACACTTTCGTGTAAGTATTGTTCCCATCATTTATTTTCTTATCAAGACTTTTTTTTTTTTTTTGAGGCTGAAGCACTGCCACTCATGGGAAGCACAAAGTGCACTTGTATAAACGACTACTCCACGTATAAGTCACGACAAACCAATTTGGTTGAACAAAATAACTTTTCTGCACCTGAACTATAAACTGGAATCACAGAAGTTTAGAGTTAAGGAAACAGGTGCATAAGAAGAACGTAATGCATTGATGTTAACTCTCTACAAGAATACTCAGCAGACAAGGCAGCCCGAGAGGAGATTCTGCTCTTCTTCCTGCTGCTCTCTCCTCTGCGCTTCTTCCATCTTTCCACAGATGTGGTCACCACTGCTTAGCAACCACGGGGACAGGATGACAGAGGAAAATCCTCCATCTAGAGCTCACCCTGCTCCACCTACACGGCAGCAAACTACATTTCACAGGAGACTAGGAATAATATGTTTTCTTTGTTACCGCAGAGGTACCAAGTGGGACCGCATGGGTAGCTTCATGTGAGACGCATTTGCTTTCCTTGGTGGGTGCACAGGAAAGAACTTAACAAGCTGGAGAAGAACCTGAAACTTGTCGGTAAAGCAGCTCCCCAGATACTAATGCCAGGTAAATAAATACATTAATAAATATAAGAAAAAAAAAAGAAAAAGAAAAAAGAGAAAGCTCCGATACCGCAGGGATGAGAAAGAGAAAAGCGAAGCCAAGAGACTCAACCGAATACCCTACCTACTTTTACTCAAGTGCTCCAGCCGAGCTCCAGGGAGAGCCCAGGCAGCTTAGACCCAAGTCCAGACAAGACCCCGCGACCCGGCGGGCGGACAGGCGGCACTCACCTCTCCCATGCCACAGGTCGGTGCCGTCTGCGCTCCGCGCACCCCGCGCCGCTCCCCGCCAGCCCCGCCCGGCCCCGCCCGGAGCGGCCCCGCCTCAGCGGCACAGCGCCCCCTCGCGGAGCCCGCGGGCGTGCGGCCGCCAGCGCGGAGCGCAGG
This sequence comes from Sturnus vulgaris, assembly GCF_052056855.1. Classification (NCBI taxonomy): domain Eukaryota; kingdom Metazoa; phylum Chordata; class Aves; order Passeriformes; family Sturnidae; genus Sturnus; species Sturnus vulgaris. The sequence continues at coordinate 22,853,576 of NC_142249.1, read as the reverse complement.
GAGCGCGCACGGAGCGCGCCGCCGGTAAGCCGCTACAGGCGGGATGCTGCTGCCGCCGCCGGTAAGCCGCTACAGGCGGGATGCTGCTGCCGCCGGCCAGACAGAAACGGGAGAGCTGGACAGCGCATTTCCTCCGGACAGCCATCCCGCGGCCGCCCGCCCCGACCTGCAGTCCCACGGGGAGCCAGAGCGGGGTCCGACCGCCGCCGGGGGCTGCGCCGTGGGCTGGGGGTGACGCCCGCCGCCCGGGACAGGCGGAGGCGGCGGCGGGGAGCAGGGGCGGGGTAGCGCCGGGACGATGGAGATACGGCCCGATCCTGCCCGCAGCCCTCCCGTCCGCTCCCGCTGCCGGCGCCCCTTCCCCTGGCGCGTGTGGGTCGGTTCCAGTAAGCGCAAAGCCACGCTCCCCTCTGCTACTCATTCACGTCCAACGCTAAACGGGTTTCCGAGAGGAAGTCATGGTGTCTTTGGCTGTAATTCAAAGTAGTAACATAATACATTTGTCTTATGAGATTTTACAACCATTTATGTACGTTTTTTTCTACTGATGACTAACTCTAATACCGTCTGAATCTCTTGGAAATCTGCAGAGAAAAACAAGCTTTAGATTGCAGGTCATGAGAGAAGAGGTGTAGTTTTATGTGATACATTACTCAATTAAGTGTCTCAGCGGAGTTACATTCTTGTTTAGAGAATAAATATGTCTCTCTTGCTTTTGGATGTGACAACAGACAATAATTTAGGGGGGAATCAGCACTGGAAGAACACTAAGTGTAAGAACCATAGAGCATCGTGTTTACAATGTGTATCTAAACCCCTTACAGATCACTAGCTGCAACTAAAGCCACAGCTAAGCCCAAGTTAAAATGCTTAGTCCTTAAGGTAGAGTCCTTAAGGTAAGCCTACCACTGCTCCCCAGCACTTTTCACAATCAGTGCTTCCGATTCCTGAAGCCCTCCTGCTGTGGCGTGGGCATATTGTCTGCATCGATTCCCTGGTTCCAATGTTCATAAAGCTTTGGTGCATCTTGAGGGCTGTATAAATAGGTCATCGCTGTAGGTTTTGTCTGTGGTCATAGTGTAAGACATAAAAGTCACTGGAAATACCTTGAATTCCCTGCTGCTACAGAGCAGGGAAGGGCAACATAAGATTGTCTTGACAACAGAGTATGAAAAGTCTATATATACCATATCTGTCAAAACAGATTTCTAATTCTGTAATACCAATTGTTTTTCCAATATTTAGAAATAATATTCACCTCCATTAGAACAACAAATTATCAAAACTCACAAGCATATTTGAAAATGTTCTTATGTGATCTGATTTCTGTGCTCATGTTTTCTTACCCAAAATCTCACTTTTCTTGATGCAGCACTAGCATACCATGACAGGGAGGAGGAGATGCTAAGACAGCATTTTCCCCTTCACTTCTATTATTTTAGCAGAGGCAGCAGCTCACAAGTTTCTATAGCACACTAAAGCCGTTTCCCCATTACCTGATTTGGAAGCAGAACCTAGCCACATGGAACCTCCTTGAAACAGTATCCATACTATTCCTGACTGGCTGCAAGGAACCAGCTCCTTGAGTACACCCATTTAAATTAAAATAAAAAAGGCACTAATTCCACAGTATTGTTACTGTAACACTATTTGATAACATATATCCTAATAAGCCTTACAGGAGGCACCTGATTTCGGTGACTACAAATGAAATCCTTTAGATTTCAAACTGCATGCATTTCAAAGTGAAGGTTAAACTGAAAGAGATCACATGCAGAAGAAAATTTTATTTTTTCCTCATTTCTCAAAACTCAACCCAAATAAAGGGAGTTTTCCCCTTTTTCAATATTGTTTTGTTATTTCCAATTTTTTCCAATTTTTTCTTTTGTGCATCATTTCCACATTTTAATGATGATGCACAATTACTTTCTGAATGCCTTGTCTATGTTGAAACCTGTAATATTTCCGTATATATTAATGGAATAGTCATGTCTGTCTTAGGGACAGACAGCCCTGTGATATTCTATAGAATGAATATTATGTAGTCAGCAAATAATGACGGCGCTTTTAAAATTAATATGCATTTTACAACCAATAGATTTTCATACAACACAGAATACTAAATTATTACTAAATATGTAATTTGTTATATTAAATTGAAATAGGTCATTCAAAAGCATCCCTACACAGCAGTCCTGTTTTTCATCTGTTTATATAAAAACACCTACTGCAATTCATTACTTGGCTGCAATAATCAATACTAGAGTTGACAGACAATGAGTACACTACAGTTACTTTACTTATTTGGTCTCTGGTTTGACAAAGTTTTAATGATGCACAATACTATAATAATAACAATAACAATGAAACCACCATTATTACTAGGACCATAACTGTAGTTGCAAGCTAATAAGTGAAAAGTGATGGGGTTTACCTGCTGGTACAACCTGCTTCCAAGGGAGAAGAGTTAATTGCAATATTCAATATGATAGCACCACTCAGTGTTCGAAATGGATATGGCATTGTAATCGTACATTTCTTAACAGCTGCATTTGCAACCTGAAAAAGCCAGCGATGACACTATTTATAACCTCATTAATCCTATCCTATATGTGAGAGAAGTAAAGTATGGATACAAATGTGCTGAATACAAAGATATTGGAAGAAAAATGTTTAGTCCTTTAGTTTCATTTCTACTTTGCTACTTACAATAGATCATCCTGCAGAACAGAAAAGACTTACCCTCTGCCCACGGCTCCCACTGAAGAACATTATGCCATCTAATCTGCTAACTTTTTATTCATGAACATGATCAGCATGGAGATGGTCAATAATTGGTTTCAGAAAGTCTTGGCTTGGCATTCAGCCATGTTAAAGTCACAATGCTTGTATTAATGTCATGGTGTTCTCACAAGGATTGGATATCTGGGAAATTAAAATTATCCTATTTTCTTCTCCAGCAATCCTTTTTTCTGTCAGTAATGAAATATTGCTGTCTCAGGACTGCTTCACTGATGTCTCTGCAGTGCACCAAGATCAGCGACTTGCTCAACAGTCTGAAAGAAATTTTCATTGGAATTTTTTAACATGTATTTATTTTAATCTACCTTTCCTCTTAATTAGTAGTTTTGATTTTTTTCTATAAAAATTGCAACACCAGACTTTACTACTGACATTGTGCAGTTAGGTGTTTCTTTCTGGCATTATATTATATCTATCTTCTCCTGACTTTTCTTTACCATATCATCTGTATTTTAAGATAAGCCATTTGTGAGATGTTTCTTGATGAAATGAGTCAATATTATCACAGACAATACATGTTCCAAAATACATAGTATGTAAATAATTATCCATAAAGCCAAAAGCACAGTGTTCTGAAGTGCTGTTTCACCAAACTGCTCATTAATTGCAGAAAGTAATGTGTTCCCCTGTGTGATTCCTCTGCTCTTCCATTGTATATCTACCACTGACTTGAACTAAAGAAATAGTGGACTATTATCAGTGACATATTAAGATCTTTTAAAATCTGCTAATGAACTAAAATGTGGCTATGAAATTATCTAACTAAAAAAACATAAAATTGAAAAAATAAGCAGCAGTCAAAATTTCCAATTACAAATTTTCCTATAGTACACCCATTCCAAAGCAATGTAGAAGAAAATGATTATTTTTAAAACATTTTTTATATTGCTTGGTGTTTGGTTTCAATATAAGTGGCTAAGCCAACACTGAAGAGAGATCAAACTAAGGATTTAGTGCAAAACATCACTGGATAGCTTGTTGCTTGCAACATTTGATTATTGATTTTACTTTTGAAACACATTCTTTTGCCATTTCACAATAAAACAAGATGAAGCAAAGTGGATGGGAAAATGTATTTTGCAGAAAAATGTATTTTGTTTAAACCTTAGGTAAGCAATTCATTTGCACACTAGTATCTAAACAAATCTGCTTAATTTTGAATATTAATAGAAATATTAATACAGTATTTCAGTATCATAACAGATTCGTTTGTCCTGCAGGAGAACATCAAATCTCACCTGAATGCGACATGGATTTTGCATATATCTTTCCAGTCACATAATCCTGAGTTGTCCAGAAGAAAAATCCTCTGCATTGCTGTGTATGTCTGTGATGTCTGTTGCATCTGAGAAGATGGAATATAAAATATAGAAAAGTGTGGTGAGGTTAAAAATATTATTAGCATTTTAATTGTCATTTTGTAAGTACTTTTAGAATAGAAAGTAAACAAAGAAACATATATTTAATAATAAGTAAGTTTTTACTATGAAATCAAGAAAATATTTTTACTCATAAAATGGGTTTGTAGAAATCTCCATTTCACAGCCACATCAATGTATTTATCTCATTTTCCAACATGAAAACACACACAGTAATGCAGATGAAGTTGGATATATTTACATATATGAAATACATATCTGTATTCTGACTTAAAACCCACATAAGTGTTAATAAATTAATATTGAAAATTAATGTGGGCAGAGATTAGGTGCTTTTCAAAATGTATTCATTTAAATCAAGTCTTACCCTAGCCACTGACATTGATTGTCTTCTTCATATATGTTGACTAATTTTTGTCTCCATCAGTTTTATTTGTACTTGCATAATTTATACTTGAAATTGAAAGAGAAATTTGTTATTGAAACCAAAAGCAAAACTATAAAGAGAAAGATTTTCAAAGTACCATAATATGAAGAAACAAAATTATTACTTCAAAGAAAGTATCTATTTTCTAAATGAAACATTTTGTTACCTGCCTACCTGTTGTAGTTATCGTGCCCACTGTGTTGTTTTGTAACCAAGTCTGGGAAGCCCACTAAAAATCTTGGAATCAGCAGGACTGTGTGCTCACAGTTTCCGTAAGAGGGCACCCTCGCCTCACCCACACGGTATTTTAAGAAAATCTGTCTGACAGCTTTAGCAGGGAAGGAAACCCTCTGGAGAGAACAGTGAGAGGAAAAGTTACCAAATGCCCCATCCCTGGCAGTGTTCAAGGCCAGGCTGGATGGGGCTCTGACCTGGTCTAGTGGGAGGTGTCCCTGCTAATATTTATAATTCTAAGACCATCACCTGTTCTAGACTCCTTGATAAATTTCCTTCTTGCTCTAGGAATACAAAATAACTAGCTGGGGCTCTTCTTTCAGCACCAAAAATAAGTAAGGAATTTTGAGTACTGTAAGAGCATTTAAAATAGGAAAATACATCTACGATGAGTAAGACCAGCAGCAATTGACACCCAAGACTCAAAAATTTGTAATAGATGACATACTGTATTTGGTTTCCTTCTGTATATTTTGCTTCCATCATTATCCTTGTTACACCTTTGTTAAAAAATATGACTATTAACACCTGGTAGACAACCACATGGGTAATACAGTATTTACATTAAAAGGACAAAAATACTAGTAGTCTAAGAAACATACAACTATTATTACTAAAAATAACAAATTATTTATTAAATGCTGTGGGATTTTTTCCCTTTTCCTCAAGAACGTGGAAAACACTTGGGTTACCCGTGAGGCCAAAAAACAGCAATTGATAATGTACTTCATTTACTTCCTGTACTTTTAGGAAGTACATTTACTTCATGTACTTCCACAGAGCTCTTATTTGTCTTGCAAGGCATTGGACTGATTTTCCTGAAGATGGAAAACTCTGATTTACAGCAAAGAAGCTTTCCTTATCTCCAGGATAAGGGGGGACTTGGGCAGACAGATTGTTCAGTCTCAATACTTACTCATTCAAATACTTACTCATTACTCAGATCAAAGACATAAATGGTGATGATGCTTTGTGTGCCCACTGGAAGCTGACCTGCACTGAAAAGGCAGTGGCACTACATCTCAGTGCAGCAGCAAGTTGCAGCAATTATCCCATCTATCTTTAATGTTACCTTGAGTGCTTCCATGTGTGCATTATAGCTGACAGGAGTATAACAACAGGGCCATAAAGAGATTGTCAGCAATCATAAAAAGCTGAATTTGACCTACTTATCCAGAGATGAGTAGCATCTTATTTTCAAGCAGCAGAGGTGGATTATACACCTTATCTATACAAACATGAAAGGTAAAAGTAGAATTTGACAGGTGAACTGAAAGGACTGCTATAGAATTTGAATTTGGAGGAAGGTGAGAGAATGAAGACAGGGAAGATATAGCCCCTGTCTTGGCTTATGCCTTTCCTCTTTCCACACTGAACATTCAAAATTCTCACTTAGTTTCACTCAGTTCAGGCAGTAGGACAGGAAGCCATATGGCAAGGGATTGGTTAAATAGTGCCTGTGGGGCTTTACTAGTATAGCATCTACCAAATACGAACTTGATCTTCTTTTAGGAGCCTGTCAGGTATACCATATTCCATATTGACATGACTGTTTATTCTTATCACACCCCTACACAACTCACATTGATGGCATAATCATTCTCATTCCAACAAGGTTAAAATACAGTGGAGATATTTTTGTTTGTTTGTTGCACAGATTATTCCAGCCCATCCAATATTATCAAACCAGAGTACTAACTTTCATATAACAGACCTAAACTTCCATATGTAGAGCCTCTCTCCTTGCTTTTAGGAATGCTCAGCAACTGGAAAGCCTGACAAGAGCCCTCACTTACTGTTAAACTGGTCTCACACTTTCAGAGAGAAGCATACGAATAGATGGAAAGCAGACTCACAGGTCATGAGACAAAGAGGGTTCCCACATTAAAGAAAACAGGTGCAACCAAGTCTGTTTTATAAATGGATTACACTTTTAAAGGCTTGTGTTTAGGACACCTGGGAGCTCTTTTGAGTTTTCCGCCAGTAATTGCAAGATGAAAGTCTTGGGGAAACTTAATGAGACACTATTTCTTAGCAGTCACTCTCCAGCAGGAATTTTCTTTCTAGTAAGGGCTTTCTAGGCTAGCTTTTGTTTCAGACGCTGAAGCCAAACAGAAAAATAAATGGAACATTTGTGTTATGAGGACAGTTAGATCCTCACAGGGGATTGTTCTGTTGCTGGAGAGCCTGAGCATCTAGATTAATATCAAAGGATTATGATTGCCGAAATACAGTTAGCTGAAAACAGATCCTTTTTCTATTTTTTTTTCTTTCTTTTCCTGTGCAGAAAGATGCATTCAAGAATTCTGAACAAAACAGCACTTTGATCTGCTTTGCGGACTTCTGTCACACACAAATCAGAGAGTTCCTGGTACTAGAAGATAAATTTCTGATGAGTGAAATTGCATTATTTTCACAGATAAAATTATACACAGTTATAAGAAAATTAATGATGAGTAATTTGAGTATCATTTACTCATGAGTAAAATAAGTATCATCATGCTTTCAATACAGCGTGAGTAGATGATTGCATCATGAAAGAAAGAACAAGTTGCAGTACTTTGTCAGAAGGAAAACTCTAAGTTTGAGGGGGCAACCAGAAGGAGGACTGGAAGGAAAATCAAAGAATAACACACAATTTTTTTGGTAGAAAACAGAAGATGTGAGGAGAAAAAAAAATCCACGTAATTGAGAGCCTTTTAGCTCAAGATTACTTCAAAATATATCTGGTCACATTGTTCAAATTCCATTCTTCTGGGAAGGTTTTCACTCTGAATCAAAACGAAAACCCAGAAATTGTAAAGCTCCCCACGGGTATGAAATTTAGTCTGTCTCATTTTGTTTCAT